>NW_007578977.1:31861-51629 GCF_000690725.1 Stegastes partitus | reverse complement strand
CCCCATTCAGACAACACAGCCAAAACCCACATTTGCTTGTAACATGAAAGACTTGGTGCTTTGAATGCTTTAATATTTGTTGTTTCTGTCTCTATAAATACAGTGCGGCGTTTGTGAATTTAGTATATTTTTCTGTATAAATTTACACTCTACAGACTTCTCAAACATGTCCTCCGTACAATATTTCCTCTGCAGATGTCTGCGATAGTTTACCATGGTTGCTGTCACTAAGAAGAATCACTTGAAGTGGACACATTCAACACAGAGAGATTGACAAGTGCAACACATTAAAGCCTACATTCAACATTCATTCATCCACTCATCCATCTGCAGCCCAGCTCTGCTTTTCTTTTCCTATCCATTTAATCCATCTGCCAATCTGTAAGATATGAGATTTAGTCAGTGTGGACAAACCTTTTAATCGTAACCATGCAGTGTTTGACTTGAGCTGGGGCTCTTTGTGGTGTTATTGGAGCTCTTCTCGAACAATCTCACTCCAAGAAAATGACCCTTTGGCAGTTTGGAAGTCAATGTTGTGATTCTGAATTAGATGAAATAGAAATTTTAAAGACTGCTTTGGGTTTATGTCATGGTAGCTGCAGGAAGAAAGATAAAAGCAGCTACAAGGAAACCCAAGTGTGTAAGATATGCGTTTAACAAAGCATATCACTTGTCTTCAGATAAAGAACATGTCCACACATTGTACAGAGGGGTGGAGGAGGAATGAAGATCATCCTGACCTGCCGGTTCTTAAAGGCCCCCAGGAAACAGATTCGTTATTTTCTGAGGTTAGCGAGGGACAGAGCACAGACACTGTTGTATGCAGGTGGGGGAATTTCTGCTACAGACCAGTAACTCGGATAATTATGTGTTTTCCTAGCAACACAGAGAGCGATGATACAGCAATATTTTAGAATTAGAACAGATCAGATCGCCCTGAGTGTAAATGTTGACCAAGCAGTAAGATTTGATCTCTCCAGGTGGAGAATGAATGAGAGGTTTAAAAGACTGTGCTTCCCCAAAATGATCACTAAAGAATTGAACTTTTTTTTTTTTTAGATTATTACTATTACCTTGTAAAGACTTCCAACACTGGGCTCACTTAGATCCACATCCCAGGTATATACGACCTTTGTGACTTGAGTTTTCCTCCCAAATAAATCAGCTTTTCTTCAGTGGACATGGTTGGAGCCAGTAGGGCCCAAAGCTTAGGCTTGATTTATACTTCCTAACCAAGGCCATGGCTGCTTTAGCTGGACGTGCACCTCCCCGTAAATGTGGCTGCATGTTGTGACAACATAGACCACAACAACGGATTGTTCCACTTGGTAGTAATGTTGTGTTTTGCATGTATAATACTCTGTAATTGTATCTCTCCTGCTTATAGTGCAAAGTAGGTGTTGTAAAAAAAAAAGAGAAGCAAGCTTTCTTGTTTCCATGGCTTTACCAAGCTGTGTACAGTCACTTCTGATGCCTCCTCTCTGTTCTGTGTTGCAGTAATTTAGGTAAAAGTAACTGTTGTTCAACATTAATTAGCTCTCACATGATCTGCTCTGTTTCAGTCACCTGTGTTTCAAGTGCACAAAGAAACTCAACAGAGCAGCGTTAAGACTCCACCGCTAACTAGTGTTTTGGTGGTTTAACTGCAGAGTTCCACAGTCACACCAGCACACAAGTCTAAATGTGTATGAAGACTCTTGTTTAGATGCAACATAGGAGCATTAATCCACTTTTTGAGGGCTATGCTGGTAGAATCTGGGTTGACACCTTTGGATTTGACAAACTGAAAACAAAAAACGAACAAACAAAAATTCCTATTACCTCCCTACAGCCTGCTATTGGCATCAACGCCCTATCACACCTGAACTTGTCCTATGGCACTTATCCGGATTGTTTTCTCTTGACTAGATCCTTGTTTGTGTTGTATTTGCAGTCAGATGTATGTCACTTTGGATAAAAGCGTCTGCAAAGTGAAACTGTAAAACTGTAGAAATTGTGTGTGAGTTGAGAGTTGAACTAGCCAATGGGGTCACCACAGGGTCAGAGCTTTGATTGTGTACCAGAAACCCACCTCCTAATTTAGCTTCACCATACCTGATGCCCTGTTGTTCCCTATTCTGTGAATCTTAAACATGTCAGATGCTTTGCGCTCTCTGTTGTTTGAAGAATACAGGATTCACCAGGAAAGTTTCTGTCAGTGGTTGTGTCACTGATTTGGATACGCTGAACCTAGAAGTGTATGTTTGATAAAAGAGGTCATGAGAACTGAAGCACATAGAAGGAAACCCACAACAACAAACTGAATATAAGTGTCTTCAGATTTCCAAAGAAACAGCTTAGTCCTCACATTTTCTGGTGCAGAGTACAAACACCACTGAAGAGCATACATTTACTGACCGACATGCACATATTTGAAAATGTACCACAAAGCCAAGGAACATAATCAGATCACATTTGCTCATCAAGCCCCGGTAGCATATATACAGAAACCGTGTAAACTGTGTGTGCAGGCGGAGATCCGGACCAGTTTCGAGGAGCTTTACCGCAAGATGTCACAACGGGAAGAGTTCCGCTGGATGATGCTGAGGATCAAGCGCATGGCTGAGCCGTGGGTCAGCGCCATTCGCTCGCTGGCTGCCAAGCAGAACCTGGCCAAGCGACGGAGGAAGAAGGTGAGCGTGACATGAAACACCCCGAAGAAATGAGGGAATCAAGTGAGATCGCTCTCAGTTAAAGGATATTTTTACTACATTCGATACATTCAGAATCCTCCTTTGTCAGTGTGAGTTCTTTTTCCCTTTATGTTGAGGAGTTTGTTTTGGTTTCTTTAGGCAGGATCACTGTTCATATTTGTACTAACCACAGAGTTGTTTATGCTAAAGAACCTTTGTTCACGCTGTCTGAAACATGAAATTGTCGCTTCCTTTATGCTGGGCATTTTTCAGGAAAGACTGACTAGACACAGTGCTCAGAATAATGGATGAAAAGCTTTTGTGAGCTGGATGTACTGTTGGTGTAATTAACGTATCAGCTGGTGACAGAATACCATGTGAAAACGTCCGAGGTTATTAGTTAAAGCAGCCAACAGACCCACAGAAACATTTTCAGCAAGTAAAATAAGCCAAACTCCCAATTTAGTTAATATGGGAGAATGCTGCTTTTGAATTAGCAAAATACTATTTTTTTCTCCCTAAAAGTGAGTAGAATGTCGAGAACTTTCTGAAACCAGCTCCCAAAATCTGTCAGAAAAAGGTAGACAACAAACACCAGCCAGACACACACAGGTACACAACCATGCACTTATTCACACTTGTAGGCTGCCCCAATTTTGCTTGGAGAAGAAATGGTGGTGGGAAAGGAGTGACATGGATATTCCATTGTGTCCCAAGTTGGTAGCAGCTCCCAGCACTGAATAATGTACTTCACAATTTTCACCGGCCTTGTGAATAATTCACATCACATTCCCATGATACCTTGGCGCTGATGCAAAGCAGCATCCCCTTTAGCAAAGCTGAGAGAAACAAGAACCCTCTTCATCTATACATCTATCGGTTTGTGTTTTCTTACCTATCCCTCCTAACTGTTGCGTTTCCATTGAATCTGTTCAGTCTATAATTAAACAAAAAGCTTTTTTTTTTCCCCCTCCTCCTTCTCCTTTCAAAGCCAGTTCTTTATTTCAGCTGCTAATCTCTTTTGGATATTAATCCGCCCATATTAATCCTTGACTAGTGTGCCCTGGCACTGAGGCTGGCTGTCAACAAGGAATAAAACGCGTCGGTCACTTCAAACAAAATCTGCTGTTTCTTTCTACTCCCGCTGTGGAACATTGTGTTCCTCTCAGCACCTGGAAGCTCTCCTGTGTGTACGCTTGTGTGTGCTGTTCATACTTTACTTGAATGTTTTTCTCAGCATGTGCATTGTTCACCTGACAGCTCTCCGATAAAAAGTGGAACTGCTTTTCCAGTCTCCAACTAGGATAAACATGTTTTTTTTTTACACTCCCCATGTAAATCTCCTTGGATAGGAATCCCATGGAGTTCTTCTTTGAGTTCTCCCTTATATTCACTAATACTAAAAAAAAACAGCCACATCTCCAACTATAAATGAAACACTACACTACATTAGTTACCAGTGTCACTTATTTAATTCCCTGCTTTTCCCCTCCAACAGATCCTGGTTCACTTGGGCCTGCTGACCAAGGAATCGGGCTTCAAGATAGCAGAAAATGCCTTTAGCGGTGGCCCATTGGGCGAGTTGGTCCAGTGGAGTGATCTTATAACCACGCTGTACCTGCTGGGCCACGACGTTCGCATCTCCGCCTCCCTGACTGAGCTCAAAGAGTGAGTAGAAAACAGGTTGAGTATTGCCACAAGTGCACCCTAAATCAACTTTTTAAGGTGCTGTGTTGGAAAAACAGACAACTTGTTTTACATTGGACTGAAACTGCAGAAAATAATTACACATGAACAGGTGAACAAAAGCAGCAGTATCAGCAGACTTTCATGTGAATAAATTGTTGTATGCATCTTTCCAGCATGTTAACACATCACTTCCTAAAAGCCTCATCGCCAATTAGAGGCATCATCACTGTGGTAACCCACAAACCTCATTCAGTTTTCCTCTAATGGCAGCTCCCTGATATCAGATATAATTGTCAACATGTTATACAACGTTTCTGTCTTGGTGGAAAGTGAAACCTTATGCTTGGATTGAAATTCCAGAGTAACAGATGTTAAAACTGAGCTTTCTTTGCCGTTGTTTATTATGTTGGTAAAGTCGGCATTGCATCCAGTGCTTGCGTACTGTAATATTCCCCTTTAAAAAAAACAGCAAAGGTACAAAAAGAAAGATGGTAGAAAAAAGTTAGCTCAACCTTGAGCAACACATCGCTGTTTTGTTTTATTTTTGCTTTGTCCGCTTCCCTGATTGGGACCTCCTGATAACAAGGAATCACCGTCATCTGGTCTAGAAACAACAAATGCATAAACCAGTTTTTCAGCATCACTCTAAGATGAGATGTTACTAATATGTTGACAACATTGTGCAGGTGAAAGAAGGCCATTCTAAAGACCTGTTTTATGTGTGAGTTAAAGGATGTATCCTGGTCAAAAATAACTCCATAATACAATGTTGAAAAGCAAAAAAAATGGGAAAACTTATGATGCATCCCTGTGTTAATAGGACCTAAAATCAGCATTTCAGACCTTTCGTATATAACCATTTCTGTCTTTAAATAAACCTTCATCCTCAATTGCAGTACTGACTTAGTTGCCTGAGGGTCAAAGAAATGTAGCTCCCGTGTTATTTGCCTAATTTTTGATGGTACATAAAGCCACGTTGGCCAACTATGACCTTTCTGGACGGCCATGCTGTTTGACGTGGATGCGGTTTGGTGCAGACTGTTGAGTTTGTCTTTCAGACTAAGCTAAACTATTTGCCCTTGCAGTTTGCCTTTAGTCTGACTTTACCAATTGACCTTTTACAGGTTGTTCAGTGACATAAAGTACAGAAACCAGAAGCCAAAAGAGATAGGACCATTTTGTTATGTGTTTTGACACATTTTTTTTTGGTTTCAAAGTTGACTTTAATTTCTTTTTTTTTTTTTCATAGGATCATGCGGAAGGTTATGGGGAACAAATCCAGCTGCCCCACTCAGGGTGACAAGGTGGTCGAGCTTATTTACATTGACATCGTGGGTCTCACCCAGTTCAAGAAGACGTTGGGGCCTTCCTGGGTCCACTACCAGTAAGTACATTCATATTAAGACCACTAAAGTGTATTTTCTCTACTATTTTCTGTTTGCACTAGTTTTAAGTTGGTAGGACTTCATTGTATTATGCAATGTGATGCATTTCCATGAACCAGTCAGGATTTAGCCATATTTGAATCGTAGCAGAGGTGGTGATGTTGCCAGGACACACATCTTGACTGTTATACACAATTTCAAAAGTTGTTCAGTTTAATTTTATGCAATTTAATTGTAACCCTTTTTTTTTTTCAAGCTTGTTTTTAGGAGCTTTAATGTATTTTCTCTAAGAGTGATAAAACATTCAACGTAATATTTTTGCTGAATAAGGACAAAGATGCTTAGTTTCCTGACGTGAGAAGCACTATTACTATTTTTTATGCTGTATATTAACACTCCTAAAATGCTGTATGGTAAGAAACAGATTAAGTTTGTCAGCTTTGATGAAGCCTAAATTTGCCCACTGACGGATGTAGACTCCACAGAATCAAATGCTTGCTGCTGTAATTTTGTTATATATTTTTTATTACCTTTATTCATACAGGGAGTTCCTGCTGAGCGTGCTGTGTCTGTTTTAACTCCCCACATATTTTTACACTTCCCTGTGGGACCAAAGTTTGAATTTAGTTTGCTGTTGCGCAAACCTGCTCAAGCTGTTACATATCACACATTGTAAGTTACTGATTAAACAAGGCCGAACCTTTTCTTTTCTTTATCTCATTATGTCAGCCAGTCAGTGAATTCAGTAATTTGTACAGGTCTTTACCCCTGTGCTGAGGCTTCCCACTGCGGTTTCATGGTGGGCACTGGGCATTGGGTTGAGGTTTGTCAGGCACTTGTTGGGACAATGAGTCTATTTTCTGCTCGTACATTACCACAATTTCCCAAAAGGCCCAAGGAGCGTCTGTTGTTCATGATGTTGTCAGCGACCGAGTCTATTCTTTCTCCGAGTGCTCCGCTGAGGACTGTAGATTAGGCCGTCCTGGTTTGTTTTGAAAAAGCTCCCGTCAGCTCCGACTGACAGGAAAAGAGAAGGAACAATAAGTCTGGGGGCACTAATGGCCCCGCTGGTTCCTCCTGCTTGTCACCAGGTTTTGTTTGTCTGCGACATAACACCTTAAACCGCATCCGCTCACTTTGTGCCCCGAGGAAATTGATTCAGCCTCAGGCGTAATGTAAGGTCCAGATGCTGTTTGCTGCATTATTTCTCCCACCATTATTGCGCATTTATGTCAGAGCACTTAATGCCACTGTACGCTTTCTGGGCTCTTTGTGAAAGAAGACTTGGTGTACAAGTTGGAAGCATCTTTCTCCTCTTTCTTCTTTCACAAAGTGTAACCTAATCAGTTTCCCTGCTTGGTCCTTCTGCCATTGTGTCTTTTACTTTCCTGTCTCCTGGTAGAAGTGAATTTCATTTCTAGCCTTTGTGGCCCGACAAGCCCACAAACCCTTTGTGAAGCTACCTCTGTCTTTATTTGTTGTTTGTTGTACATGCAACGTTTGTTTGCATATCAGTCCTCCAAATCTTGTAAATAGTAAAGTCTGATATTTATTCTCTCTTTTTTGCTGGTTTATTTTTTGTGTTTAGATAGAAAATAAGCAAGTCTGTCAGGCCTGTGTGTGATTTATGTGTTTTATTATTGCTCTAGTCTTGTGGCTATCTGTCTTACGGTACTGTATCACCGTGTTTCACACAACTCCAGAGGAATGGGAACACTCTAAACTATCGTTCTGTCTGTGTAAACTAGAATCAGTGTTGACCTGTTGTTTTTTTTTTACATTTAATGTTTTTATCCAGTTACTGTGTCAGGCAGTATACCTCCATCTGCATCAAAATGTGCAGAAAATGTGCAGAAAATGTGCTACGTGCGTACAAATCATATGTTTGACTTTAAAAACAAAATTGCAGAAGTGAAACTGAAGCAACGAAAAATCAGCCTTAAGTTTCGTGATGTCTCACAAGTTTGATTTCATCATTTACCATATTTGTCCCGTGACTAGCTTTTTTGTCTCTTCTGTTCTCTGTTTTCATTTGTCACTTCCTCACTTGCTTTTGATTTAGACAAAAAATGCAAAAGGATTCAGTTGATGCATCTACAGTAAATATGATAGCAAGCCATGGTTCATCACCTGACGTTACACTTTGTTAGAGAGCAGGCCTCACCAAGCCATGATGTACATTTTAGCAATTGCAAGATGGTTTTGTGAGACAGTTTTCTGGTGATTTTAAAAACTTGTGATATACCAGTTACCAGACATGTCTGCCATTTGACTTCTAAATTTCTATAAATCTGTCCAGATGCTTGACTTTTTCAACATGATAAAAAAAAATCTAAAAATAGGTTCTAAGCTATGATTGAACAGCTACTGTTTTGGTCAGCTGATCACATGACTAAAACATGTATGTGAGCTCATCATAACCTTTGTCTGTATTCATTTATTGCTTGATTAATATAAATGGCAGCAATTCAGGTTAATGTTCGAACACGCTGTGAGTAAAAGGGAATTTCATTGGTTCACATGGATCTAAAAATAGCAGGAAATAATGAGACGTTATTAGCCGGATGACAATTTCGTGCTTTTTACAAGACAGACAATTAACTGATATGTCTGCATATCATCCAGCTGTTGTGTGTTGCCTCAGGGGTGTGCAGATATGTCCCTCATTTAGGTTCTTATAAGACAAAAACTCCTGTGCGATATCGTAGTTTCCTAATGACCCACATGGGACTGCTGTGTTTATTTCACCTGGGAGCTCATCTTGACAGGAGACAAACTTATTATTTACAATAGCCCTTGTTATACATTATGCAGCTGGCATCACTTCAGGTGGATTACATCGTGGAGAAATTACACTCCCCATCCCCACTCAGCCCATCTTGATTGGAATAATACACCATGTGTCACCCAGTGCGTATTTGTTGAGCTGAACAGCCTCGTCTCCTGTCATATCACGACGCCCACGAGTCACTGGCCTCTCTGCAGCCATATTTACATTATGTTACGGCTCCAGCATCGCATCACCATCTGCTGAGAATACATCTACCAGGGACAGATGAGGGTTGTTTTTCTCTGGAGCGACCGGAGATGGCATGTGGGCATGTTGTTGTTGTTGTTGTTGTTGTTATTCTGCTTTCGGTCTAAAGTTTCCTCCCGGTGAAGCTGTTTCCAAGCTCGTCGCTCTCCCAGGGCCCTTCACAGTTCACACAGCCAGCTGCGCAGCGTCTGGGTGGGCGGAGAGACAATCACTAAAAGAGAGGGAGATTTTTTTTTATTTTTATTTTTTAGTTGCAGATGTCTTTGTGTGTGTGTGACATAAAGAGAAATGTGTGTTTATCCCTGCCTCCCAGGTCTGCTTACAGCTGGCTGCCTCTTATACTGATAGGTTACCCCAAAGAAAATTCTGGCACGAGACGGTCAATAAAACAGGCTCAATATGAAAAGAGTCTAATTTGTGTCCAACTCAACAGATTGATGTTAGCTCATTGGCCCTTTGCCTTCTTAAACACAAAAAAACATGAACAGGAGGGGACAGTGCCGACAACAAACAATCAACAATGAGGGAGTCAGAGAGCGCGGCGCGTGGAGTTAAAGGTCAGCAGGCGGTTTACGATTCCATCCTCTGGTTTTGGTCTAATTAATCCTGCAGTGTGACCTTTGAGTCAGCCATGATGTTCATACAGTCTCATACCTCCACAGGGCGGACTTCACTATCTGAGTCTGGGGACGGAGGCTTCATTGTTGTCTTCTTAAATAAAGCTGAAGAAAATTGCCTTCCATTTTGTATATATATGTATAATTGGACTATCGGACGCTTTTCTTCCTACCGTGGCATTAAATCTTTTTGAGGACTTTCTTAAATACTTTTGTATTGCTTTTCTTATGATGACCTTTCTTAACTCGTCATAACTCAGAAAACATGGTTTTTGCAGCATCAAAATACATTTAAATCTCTTGTGGCATTCATAAGCTTATTTCAATGTCCCATATGGTAACACTTTTTTTTTTGCGTCTTGTATTTTACAAACTTGGGGTGTAAAATAAAAGCTTTGAAAATATGAAGACACTGCCTTCCAGCTTTACCAGCCAGTAAGAATATCCAGTTTCTACATAGAAATAACAAATAGTCGTAGAGTTAAAGGTGGTGACCCATTCAGAATGAGCACACCAAAGGTTCTACTGTTGGCTGCAAGAGGGAACACTTAGTTTTAATGCACTCCCAGCATCTGAGGAACTGAAGATCGAGGTGGTAGTAATGCCACCACAAGAATGGGAAGATCCTCACCAGTGTCATGTTGTGTTAATTTGAGTTTGTGTGGGTCTTCAGGCTTACTAGCGTGATTTAAATAGGTGCAAAATTATGTAATCGTGGGCATGTTGCTATGCGCTTCATTTTGTTTCTAACCGACACTCCAGAAGGCCTATAGATTGGTGCTAATACCTTGGAGAACACCATGTGAAACAGCACTTCCTCTAAGCAATTGACCTTTAGTTGATTTAGTTGAACAGCCATTAAAACCTTTGTCTTTCTGTGATGTCATAGGTGCATGTTGCGGGTGCTGGATTCTTTTGGGACGGAACCAGAGTTCAACCACGCCCACTATGCCCAGTCCAAGGGTCACAAGACGCCGTGGGGAAAGTGGAACCTCAACCCGCAGCAGTTCAACACCATGTTCCGTAAGTCTCCAACACACATACTCTTAAAAATTATACCTATCAACCATCGCTAAAATGGCTTGTGTGCTTCTCCTTTGGGGGAAAAAAACAGGTTTAATTGTGGTCCATGCTGGATTTAAAAAAAAATAGTGTATTTAACTTCACATAATGAAACCACCACCTCTAAATCAACAGGTCAGCACTGCAAAAAGGTCAGAGATGCATCCAAAATGCAAGCTTGTCAAGCATGATGAGCAGCAGGGCTGAGAATAACACTTTTCTTCTTCACAACATGACTCTGATAGATTTCATCACCTTTTTAAGTCCCCCATTTAAGCTGCCAAACACGGCTACTTACAGCATAAATCAGTGGAAATGTTCAGCACCCTTGGCCGTTTTCAATGTGCACGGTTCCAGTTAGATTTTGTCCTATAAAATAATGTTTTTGTTGGAAAAGAGGCATCAAAGATCCTCTGAAAATCCTGCACGGTGCTAGCTAATGGACTATCATCAAGCAGATTAGTAAGTAAGAGGTCAGGCACTCAGCTCTCCATTTTGCTGTGATTATGAATGTAGGACGTAGAGGGTTTTATAGCTCTGTGTGTGTGTGTGTGTGTGTGTGCATCGCTGCTACTGTGAGATCAGTCTGTAACTGGAGTCAACTGCATTTGTTGAGGCGGATGAGCGTTGGCGGCGCAGCAGAGGAGAGAGCATTTTCTGGGGAGGAAAGGGAGCCAGCCCCCGGGGGTACTGACCTTTTCCCCATGGCTAAGAGAAAGTGAAATGTTACCCCTACAATCCCCGTTTGCGAGGTGAGGCCTGGAGCGATCCAGAATGCCACTGCACCTGAATAGGCCCTTTGTCCGCTGAATAGGGTATGTCTTTCTCATAACACACTGGGGCCTTTGCACAAAATCCAGTTAAGAGTCGCTAGGTTAGATGATATCGCTGGTGAAACAAGTGCACGGCGGTTTGGTGGAGTGTTAAAACCACAGAATGGCATCACTTCCAGGCACGAGAGACGAGAAAGACTGGGATTTTTTTCCCCGCTCTCCATTGTGCAGCACAACACCCTACCTTCAGGCTTTAGAACAGGATGCAAACCATGCGTCGCAAATAGCATATTACATGAACACCTCTAGCCATGTCAAAGTAGCTGCCTTGGGTCTCCTGTTGTTGTTGCATTGCAGGAATTTTCTTGTCATGTCAAACAAGTAGTGTGAGTGTCTGAGCAGGTGTTTCTGTCAGTTTCGATTGACAGTGTCTGAAATGTACAGCTTCTGGACATTTTAGTGACGCTGAGGTAACTCCCATATTTAGCTGAACGTTTATTAGTGCAGCACCTGAAGCAAGGTAAACCCAACTCCAAAGCCACTTTGTTAAAATATAAATTAAATGCAATCTTTATATTTCTTTTTATATTGTATCTCAACTCACCTATTGAATATAGATGTAACAACGGTCAAATCAGGTTCCAGTTGGTAATTTATTCTCGATTTGGATTGGTCCATTTGTTACGATTAGGCAGTGCTCCATAAATCATTGGTTGGGGGAATTGGGAGTGTGTGGCCTCTGGTCAATAAGACAAGACAGGGCCAAATTGACCTCATTAATCTATTTCGGAGTCAGGATAGCTGGGAGTATTTTCTAGTATACAATTTGTGTTTGACCGTGCTGTCTTAGTTAAGTCGCCTTCGTGTGCTAGCATGAGTCATTCATAATCTGGAGGGCTGAACACTTGCAAATATAATGCAGTTATGCTTCGCTGTAGGTCAGGATGAGATGTCGGGGTTCGAAATCTTTTAAGCGTAATTGAATTATGGAGCACTTTATCAGCTTAAAGACAAGTTTGTTATGAAGGACTTTGTAGTATGTGATGTGAACTAACCTGATTGCAAACAGGTTTATCTGGGCTTCATATCCAGTTATTTAGAAGAAATGCACCTTTTGCACTGCTGTCACAAAGATACTTCACCTGTGTGAAGCTACTGCCATGCACATACATTCTTACAATGTGGTGAAGCACACATCTTAACCATTTTACTCTTTCACAGGAGATTTAAGAAAGCATTTTACTCTGAAAAGCTGATGCTTTAAAGTGCACTGACATGCTACCAAAGGTCCGCTATATGTCTCATATACATTTTTCCTTTGTGCATCCCTGCAGCTGAATGTTTAATCCCTTCCGGCAATAATGATTAATACTGGTCAGAGGTTGAACGCAGCAGCAGATAGTATTTATCTTTGAAGCATTGCCAACTGCGTAATTGACCCTGAGATCTGCCAGCCCGATAGTGCCTGTGAGGCTTTGATTGATAACGTCGCTGGCACGCCCTTTCACTTAAGTTTTTCTTTTCTTTTTATCTGTGTGGGATCAATAGATCGGTTTTGTGCAGCCTCTGACTGTGTCTCTCCAACAAGCCTTCTGTACATGCTGTCCAAAGCACAAATGTCTTTCTTACAACACTGGAAAAGACTGAATTCTTAAAAGCATCATCAGTAGGATTAGCAAACAGACACACCATTTGACACCTATTGTACTGTCATTAAGCACCTCCTGCTGTGTTCCTACACTGTATCACTTTAAGCCTTTTCAAATGCTTGCTTTGATTGATTACAGTGGTTTAACATATTGGAAGTGGTGCAGAAAGCTTCAACAGTGGAATCCGGAAAAGCTGTGCAAACATACTATGGCAACATTATTCTAATCCACTGCGTGATTTAAAAAAAAAAAAAAAAAAATTAAATGTATTTCTAGTCCCTCTGTGGTCATCGATTAAATCCCTGTATAGCAATGGCAAGTTGTAATATAATAGTAATTCATATATATTTGAACCGGATTCTAAAGAAGTATAATGACAACAAAATGTCCCACCGAGCTGCAGACTGACGAGATTCGCTCCTAAAGTCTATTGCGTATAAAATCATACAATTCTGGATCTGTTTTATTGAGACTGTCATCAGAACACTGCAGCTTTAAGGTGTAGATGCGGCTTATTTTGCTCCTGATGCATCTTCCCGCGTATAGAAAACAGCACGTGGACATGTTAACAAGGTACAAAAAGTTGGTTTTCACCAGATGGGATCTTTAATATTTCATTAATATTCACTAAGTTTGGGCAAAGCAGTGTCTTTGTGTTTGTTACACACTAGGTAGTTAACATGTGTATAGAAAGCCAAAGACAGACACATTTTCTAACACTACTTTAAGGGTTATACTGCTTGTTTTTTGGCTAATTATGTTCGGATAATCACTGTGGGATATTAAAAATATAATAATGCCAAGTATGTGTCCAGATTTATTCCATCATTATGAGATCTACAAAAAGTCAAATCATCACATTTCTCTTCTCCTCATGCTCTTATCTTAAGTCTGAAATGCTCAACAGTTAAAATCTCCGACGTATGTGCAAACTTTTCAGGTGTAGCTTCTTTATGTTCACCCTTTGGGCCTATTCAGATAAGTTTTAAGACCACAAAGTCTTTGATGTAGAGTTTTTAAAGCACTGGAGATTTTAAGTGCTGATGAAGCAAATCTTTTTTTCTGTCAGGCCAGCAGTATAAAAGTTAGTCTCTTGTAAAGTGAGTCTCCAAGTGTAAGTCCAACATTAATCACATAATCCGTAGTTTGTGACTTGGGATTACATTTGTCTGGCTTTTTTTTTTCTCTGTGCAGGTGCCTTTGTGTAATGATGTATGCTCAGCTTCTACTTCTAATTTAGTGGGATTTTACTGCTTCTTAACTGGACACACAAACATCCCCAGGCATCCCTGTCAACTGCGAGAACACATCTTGCCTGTAAGAGTATTTCCGACACTTCTTCGCCCTCTTCCTCGTCTCAGCTCAACCAGATTGCACCAGTATTGACTCCCAGTCTAGCGGAGTGAGTCCAGGCTTCCCTTTTACTCACAAGTTTGTCAAGAGCGACAAAGCAGCTGCTTCTCCGGCGACGCTGTTCTCCCTGGCTGTTTGTTAGCTAATAGCGAATGAAGCTGTGGCAAGTTGAGTGACATTTTGAGTGGCGGCTCTAGTGGGAGAAGAGGCATCTGTTGCCAAATGCATCAAGAGGGCTGAACACTAATTAACAGCCTGTCCTGTTTACACAGTTAGTTTGGTGCATGAGTGTTAGTGCTGCCACTTCCTAATACCCAGGACCAAGTCTGCCTCTTTGCCGTCAGAAACCCGTCGTAGTTTCTTGTAATCATCCAAGTGTTGCGCTGAAATATTACCATTTATTTATGAATCCCCTGGAACTAGGTTGTATTTTTTTGAGGAACAGTTGGAATGAGCATTTTGTAATATAGCATAACAATTAGAAACATTATGTCTGAGCGGACACTATGTGTATCATTTGCAGTATCATGAGATTGGTAACAATTTAGAGATTGCTGTTTGATAGTAGATGCAATGATGTAATAAAAAGAAACACTTATACATTAAGACTAACTATCACATTATTTTTTTCTCATTTAAAGAAGATCATTTAGAAATCTCATCTTGAACTTAACTCTTTACCATTTACTAAATTGAAAAAAACCCCAAAACATTTCATTGCATTACTTTGATGTGAAAGCAGGAATACTCGTTCAAGTCAGCCATCCCTTCCCATTTTCAATTTGTCATCATCCCTCAATCCTCTGTTTCTTTTCAGCGCGAGCACACAATTGGCTGGCTGAAAGGGATTAAAGGGGAAATCCAGAGATAATGTTCAGAGACTCACAAAGAGACGTACAAAAAGGTCAACAACAAAGCAGCAGAGGGCAAAATATCCTGACTTTTAGCTCCCAGAATGCCAGACCCTTCTCTAACCTTATTCCTTACTGTTTAGACTGGATTTTTTTTTTTTGGCTCATTGTTACACTCATACTCGGTGAAGGCAGCAATCATCAGTGTAATAATCAGTATCAGTGTTTGTCAGGCAGCCTGAGATAGCCTCCACAGGTATTTCAAGTTGTTGCACTGGGCTGCTGCCTACACAGACACCTCGCACGGATCTGGTGATGTCTTCATAACAGCTACTCCCACATTCCTTTGCTCTCCCACACACAGAACAGAAAGTGAGCTGACAGTGCTCGGCGGGTAAAAGCTTCCTCTGTGTGTTCTGATGTTGGGAAATGCAGAACAAGAACAGGATGTGAACGTGATTGATTAGAATTTGAGCCATTGTAGTTCCGTGTATAATGACATTTTGATGTTGTTACACTCTCACTGAGTGACACTTGGCCTAGAGAAAGTCTGAACAAAGGAAGTGTTTGAAGCACCCTGTGATAAATATCCCAAAAAGAAACATTTCACTAGTGTAATGGAATCATGGAGTATACTTCTCTGACTGCGGAATGAATTATGTTAAGTCAGGGTATTATAAAACCCTTCTGTTCTTGGCCTTTTCCAATCATTTAGGGAAAAATGAAACTGCACATTTTTGTCATTGTTCCGTAATTGCTTGGACTGTTGCTGGGCTCATTTGCTCTGCATAACACACTTCCTTGCTCCATGTTTCTTTTTTTATGTTTGCCTTAAGGTATTTAGCCAGCGCCAATATGTGAACTGCCTTGGAAGAGATTGAGCGAGCAAACAGCGGCTTTTTGTCGAACAGGACTAAATGTCACATTCCAGCCAACACCCCGACATAAACAACCTTATTTGTAAAGCTTTGGCAGTGTGTCATTCTTTCTCCTGTTATCTATAGCAGTTAAGTCATGATTGCTGCCATCGTGTGTTTAAATATCGTGATTAATCCCTTTGTATTACATAAGAGTTACAAGCCCAGAGGATATTTGCAGTGCTTGACTTGTTTAAGTGCTGGCAGGTAGTGGAGTTTGCAGCTGCTGTGTTGATATTCTTCGCTGAAATGATCTCACTAAAACCCTTTATTTACTATACTGAAGCGAATTCCATCTCCCCTGACTGACTGACCTCAATTTGCCTCCGTGGTAATAAGGTTGTGGTAAAAATGAGCTCTGACCACAGCAGCTCCCTGGGGTTCCAGCACAAACCACAACTAAAACGCCCCCCCCCTCCTTAACACAGCCTGTTTCATTCACTTCCAGAGGTGACGGCAGCGCCTGCTTTCCACTCTGCTTCCGTTCCTCCATTTTTCATCTTGAGTTACATCATTAAGCGCTTTCATTTTTGACGGAGTCTCTTCTGTCCACGCTCCAAACCCTTGTCCTCCCATTGTTTTACAAGGCAGATGGTTGTGAGGTAAAACGCTGCCAGCTCCGGGTTCTGCACTTGACCTGCTCATCTCACAGTTCCCATAGTAACCAGTCATCACTGCACAAGAAGGAATGGAAGGGACAAAAAAAACCCAGAGTGCTTGATGTGTCGTGTCGTGCGACTGTTTCTGCCTGTCTTTGGAATCATGATCTGTTTGAGCTCTGAAAAGCAGACGTGTGCATGAGATTTTTGTTTTGGCCTCAATGATGCATAAAACAAAACTGAAGTCATTTGTCATTTTATTTCATAGAAACAATCCCTTTTTTTCCCTCATCTTTTCTTAAAATCTCTTTCTTGTGTCTTTCTTCCCTGTTACTACCTTTAAATGCCTGCTGATTTTTATTTTTTTTTGTTTCTTTCACAGCTCACACCCCAGACAACAGTTTCTTGGGCTTTGTTGTGGAGCAGCACCTCAACGCCAGCGACATCAAACACATCGACGACATCAAAAGGCAGAACCAGTCGCTCGTCTACGGCAAGGTTGACAACTTCTGGAAGGTACTGTGATCTTAAATGCATTCGCAATGTTATAAAGTCGCTGTGCACATTTTAAAGCCCTGAAACATACATTTTGATTGACTTTGAAGCATTCAACATGAGCATATTTTATTATTGAGTGTTTTATTTATTGTATTCACTGCACTTTGAAATGAGTAGCAGCTCTGGTTTCTTGCTCATAGATGCACAGAAAAGCCCTCATTATGTGTACATGCACCTGCATACTCACACGTTTTCAGAAGCTGACATATACAAATGGACATATCGATATAAATGTACGTATTCCCTCTGAAGATGAAAGTGACAGACTTCACTCGGCATGCCGGAGAACACCAGTGCACCAAGGATAACCCATTTTCAGACCTCTGAGAGCGGCGCAGTGAAACTCTTTGAACAACCTTGGGTAAAACTTTCACAGGAAACTTAATAACAGTCTGGTTTAGGAGCTCAAATTCAGCTTATCATCCTCTCCGCGGAGTTTTTAATATATTCAAATGCATGCTCACACTGCAGCACAGAGACCAAGGGATTACTGTAACCTAGACAAAAATGACTTAGAGACTCGGAGAGATTTGCACATTGTTTGGTTTGCCATGGATGGTTGGATTACTGCCCGCGCCTTGATGAGCTTTCAGCCGGCACCATGTATGTTTCTGAGTGGGTCGCTCCACATCTAACCGACTCTTTAGATGTCTGACAAAGTAGCTTGATGGAATAATAATAGATGCTACAAGGCAGAATTGTCTTCATATAACATGCCTGTAGTGTAAAGGCTCAGCAGGAGGCTGTGTGTTGAAGATGAGACGAAATGAATAATCAGCCTAAACCAAGTGACTAATGATCTCATCCTGCAAATACTGTTGCGTCAGACTTGACTTCATTAACTTTATCAGCTCATCCCCACGCGGTCGACTGGCTAACGATGACGTAGTTATGTTTTACAGCAAAACACTCAACGGTAGCATCAGAACTTAGAGTCTTTTGTGCTGATTTCGCCTCATTGCTCTGTCGAGAACTAATCCTTTATCTGCCTCTCATATTTCAAATGTGTTCATTTTGCCACAGTTTCATATGAAGCAGTAATGCTTTTATACAAGTGAAGTGTTTTTTACGTCAGTTTTGGGAGTTGCATTCATACTTCTACCACTCATGGTAACAAAAGCTGACTGTTTTTTTATCCTTGACCTTTAGCTGTATAGGAGCCATTTATCTATTTCTTTTATCTGTACTATTTTATTCGCTTCATGCATTTAGCTAACTCTTTCAACCATTCATCAAATACTTTGAGCTGTTGCAGCTATATAACCATTACTTTTAATCATAGGCGTGGATTTGAGGGGGGCGGAGGATAAGCAAAGAATTAGAAACTGCAATAACATTGAATCATCCATCATCTATACACCGCTTAATCCTCATTAGGGTCGCGGGGGGGCTGGAGCCTATCCCAGCCGACTCAGGGTGAAGGCAGGAGACACTCTGGACAGGTCACCAGTCTATCACAGGGCCTCACTTAGAGACAGACAACCAAGCACACTCACATTCACACCTACGGACAATTTAGAATCACCAATTAACCTCAGCATGTTTTTGGACTGTGTGGGAGGAAGCCGGAGAACCCGGAGAGAACCCACACTGCACAGGGAGAACATGCAAACTCCACGCAGAAAGATCCCGGTGCCCCCACTGGGATGCGAACCGGCGACCTTGCTGCGAGGCAACAGTGCTAACCAACTGCGCCACCTTGCAGCCCTAACATTGAACCATTGTTTTTGTATTTTCTTTTACATAAATCAATACGTTTACACCACAGATTGATGCAAAAGAGGCACAAATTGTCGCATAATAAAATAATCAGATTGCAGCAAGTGTTTAATGTTGAAAATATCCTGGGGGAGGACCCCCAGACGTCTGCCTACTGTGCCCTCCTGCAATGTTCAAATAAATCTTTGCTTGTGCTTTTGGCGGTCTGCTGTAACCGTTTATCCAGTGCTGAGGGCTAGTATAGTTTCGCAGCCATTTTCCCCCATTACTTTTAGCAGTTTAGACTTCTGTGTGTTTTTATGTTAATTTTAGTACTTAAGTAACTAAAATTTTATTTGTTTTGCACTTTATAAACACACATTTCCGCAATTTTCCATTTTTGACCTTAGTATTTAATCGAGGCTACAAAGCACTGTGGAATCAATTTTTGCACAAAAGGTGCTGTACAAAAAATAGATAGCTAAATAGTTTTTGAATGCACTCAGGCACAAGAAGTGTCACTTGCTGACTCAGTAGCATTTTGAAGTATCGCAGTAGCTGCAATATTTGAAAATAGTGGAAGATGGAAACACAATTTCTGAATAAGTTTAACAAACATTCGACTGACGTGACTGATCAGATGTTTCCGCTTCTTTCATTGTCTTCGTCTCCGAACATCATGAAACATGTTCAATTTCAGCTGACATGAAGGAATAATTACAACTTTCTTGACTGAAAACAATTCTATAACACTCTTAATTTGCTTATTTCTTGTTCTTCTTTGGGGTTTCTTATAGCGCCACCTGTTGATGACACTGCACAGCTTAATTTGCATTTTCTTTTAAATAAATAAATAAATAAAATATATATATATTCAATTTCAGCTGACATGAAGGAATAATTACAAC
>NW_007578977.1:0-31784 GCF_000690725.1 Stegastes partitus | reverse complement strand
GTGATAGTTATGCTAACAAGTGAGAAACACTTTTTGAAAGACTGGTAATATAAAAATAAAAAATTGTTCAGGTCTTCCTAACATTCATTCATTCAAGCTACTTATACGGTTTGACTTTCAGAGCCACATCATAAGACTCTAAATCCCAAAGTGTTGTAGCTTGATAATCCAGAGGTAGCTGGTGTGCTGCTGTGGTTTAGGGCTTCTATTACTGAGTCAGAGCACTCACAGTAGTCTGCCATTCAGTGTAGCTTCAAAAAGGGCAGACGGGGGGAGCCCATCAGCTCACAGCAAGGGGCATTAGCTGCTAATCAGACTCCCGAGCGTGTTCATTACCTCCTGCTTTTAATTAAAGGGCCATTTTGGGGCTGACTGATAACGAGCTGACTGGCTTTCTCCGTTTCCCTCCCCTGTCCGTTTGAATTGCACAGTTCTTCGAACTCTTTCTCTGCAGATGAGAGGTTTCATCTCAAAATGATATATTTAAATTATAAAGTGGGACCTACTGTAAAAACTTACATAAGGATTTCTTGCCTGAACATAAAATCCACAATGGAAATGTATTCAAGTTATGAAATAAATTATCCAAGGACGGATTAAATATCTTTTCAGCCTCCAACCTTACATCCTTATCACGTTCATTCAGGGATGAGTTCATTTCCAATTTCTTTAGACGTTATAAGTTGATGCAAGCATCAAACAAGATGCTAAACCTGATTGTGAAATTAATGATCACTTATTAATAAAGTCAAATAAACTGGAATAAGGGACAATTAGTCTTCATGAATCTAACGTTTCAAAGGAAATGGTTACTAATCTGCTTCCATTTTCACATCCCCTTTAAACATTTCCTCAGAAACGGCCAGAAAGTGTTCGGCTTCGTATACAGCCTCTTTATTCATAAAATTAGAAATTAATTTCACTTGATTTACCAGCAGCATAAAGCATTTTTGCATATTAAACAGATAAGTCGTATCATGTGCATTCGCTACAGAAGAAGAAGAATAAGGAAACATCATCAGCATTGAAACTGGAAATGTGTGCACCAGCCAGCAGTGTTACAGGCTTGTTCTGTAACTGAAAACTATGTCCTGCCAGTGCTTTTTTTTTTTTTTTTTCAAGGGGTTAATGTGGGTGAGTCAGGTAATAGACTCAAAATACAGCCCATTGAAAGGCCCACTCTCTGCCTGATCAGTATGCAAAGGTGCACCGCTCTCATTCATCCTACAGGTGTATGAAGTGAACCGGCGTGTGTAGCAGACTGAGTAATCACCCAGACACACACACTCCTATTCACACACATTTGTCAGGTTTTCATTTCTTGTTTTTATCAACACCAGTGCAGCTGCATGTCAAAAGAGAAATGAGTTTGCTTCTGATGAACGTCCGATGCTTTTGTCAGGCGCATGAGTTTCTCGTTACCTAATTTCCTTTGGCAGTGACAAAATTTGGCAAAGTTGTTCTTGTCTTTCGTATGAAGTTTTCGGGGCTTTTAGACATGAAAGTGTTGTAGATTATCAGAGTGGTGTTTGTTTGAGTTTGGTATGGCAATGGACTAAACTTCAAACCTCTTAGAATCAGGACCAGGACTCCAAGAACAGAGCAGACGTGAATGTGGTCCATGTGGCTGGTAGTCATTAGATTTCCTAATCTGCAAAATAAAAGGCAGCAAAGTGTTTTTTTCTTTTCTTTTGCTTGTTTTTACATGGCAAGCCACATTAAAAAACACCCAATTCCCATCACAGAATGCAGAATTGGAGCTATTTTCACATATATTTGTACATTAGATGGATGGAACCTTGAGTGCATGCATGTGTGCGTATCTGCCATATTGGAACGTGCAAGCAGGAATCTGGAGGCAGCACTGGACAAACGTGGCCTTTTTCAAACCCTGTAGAGATTTAATGAGCCTCCAACAAACTAAAGAGAAATATCAAACATGCTGGGATGTTACAGAGGGGGTGTTCCAAAAAAAAACGCTTTTTAGAACCTTCTCAGGAGAGGACATGTGGCCAGAGTCTGATGCTCATTTGGACATTAGTGTCAGAAGTGCTTGCCTGTATCATGAAATATTAATGCCTGATAAGGTCCGTCTGGCTCAAATGTTGCAATTATAAATTACTGCAAGCTATTTAAGAGTGTGCAGACTTTGAGTGCTTCAGAGCACCAGATTTCTGAGGTAAAAAGCCGAAATGGTTATTAAAAATATTGAAAAATGTAGCTTTAGTCAGACATACACCCCAAGTTAGTGGGTTTTTTTGTAATGCAGATGTCATACATTAGTTGTAATTTTTAGCCAAAAATTGCACACAGGATTCAGTGCTGTGTTGTCTACGCTATGGGCAGTAACAAACCTCTGGTTATCACTTGTAGCATATTCATTTCTTGTCAAATGAATCCATGTTTCATTTTGCCGCGGAAGACAACGAAGCGGCGGGTCGCTGGTCTGACCTGAAGGAGGAACGCGGCTGCGTGCGGAACAGCCGGAGACATCCCGGGGATTAAAGAAACCAGGACGTCGAGTAATTATTTTGCTGTTGAACAGGCGCTGTTGATGGTGAGACCTGAAATAAAATGGCCAGACCACCTCTGAGAGAGCCGTTTCCATGGCAACCCAGTTGGCGGAGTAGAAATGCAGAGCGAGGCAGCTGAGAGTGACTGGCTGTCTTTTCGCTCCCGTTATCTTTTTTTTTTTCCGTGCACACTATACAGTACAAACACACTGGTGTGTAAGTGTGTGCAGCACAGCAATACCAGTTCACCACAGGGTCGACCATTAAAGATATGATGAATGCTTGATAACAGGAATCTTGGTATTAATAAAAATGATATATATAAAAGTAGAGAAGAGAAACTTTTATATCATGTCAGAGGTGGATGATTCTTCTCTAACCTGTCTGTCTTTATCGACATCTCCTTCTGGCGTTTCATGAGACAGATGGGGAACATGGAGAAAGGTGAGAATGAGTGGGATGTCCAGAGAGGGAGAGCTGCCGGCCCTTGGCAGCAGATCAGAGGACACAGCGAAGAAAGACGAATTACACCGAGCTGACATGGACACACACACACACGGAGCTGGCATATGCAGCGCAATAAGGGCTCAAAAAACATTGTGCTTCACCCCCCTTTTATGATGGATAGCCGAGTTGAGATGAACATTAAACCTTCACGTGTTCGTCTGATGTGATGAAGCAATTCATCGTGCTGTTAAAACTGGCCCGAGTGCCACGATAGAAAGCCGAATACGACGTTTGAAGAAAGAGCTGGATTAGAGCAGGAAATGTTATTGCGTTTATTAAATCTACTCCTTCTGTCACAGATGTTTTATTGAATTAGACTCGAGACATTTCCAGAAGGTGCTGATTGTTATTCCTTTTCTTTGTAGCACTGATCTGTAATGTGGAATTTTCTGTTTTCTATTGGTTTACAACTAGAAAAGCTACATTTTCTTTAAAAAATAAAAAAGAATATTTGAATTTTGCAACAGAACTGTAGCAAAAGTAATCTAAAAAAAGTTCAAGTTGAAACTGAGTCCATGATAGGAGCTAAATGTCAGTTGCGTGCGAGTCAAAGTGAATAATTCAGCTGACCGGAGCGTTTGTCCGTTTATTGAGCAAAACAAGGAAACGAGCATTGAATACCAGCACTGTTTGCTTCTGTAATCATTCACAGAAGCAGTAATTGATTTACCCAGATTTATGAGCGGAAGACAAGATGCAAACACAAACAAGGAAGAAATAACCCACAGTAAGTAGTCAAATATTCTAATGGCTACAGTAGGATTAGGGGTCGATGATTTCCTCTCCTGATGTTGCCATAATTAGGGCTGAAATAGTATGGACTCCTCACAGTGGCACCTGTTTCCTTCACTGTACGCGCCACTGAGCAATAGTTTAAATGTATGGAAATGGTGCTAAGATGCCCCTCAGTGCCATTAGCTTCTGTGTACAAGCTTTTAATTGCACCCAGTGAAGTATGTGATGGATACAGGTGCTTTCATCACCGCAGGACAGGCAGGGATATTGTAGCTGCGCCGTGTGTGTGTGTGTTTTTTTTTTAATGTGCAACTCACATGTGCGCTCAGCCTGTTACACTTGGATGATTAATGCTGCCGACGTATAGACAGCGGACTTGTCAGCAGTCATGTCGCACCTCCTCTACTGTCTCACAATCAAAAACATGCTCTGGCCGGCCACCAAACTCTAATAGATTATGGACTATTCTGTCTAATGGGGCATGGCAGGGCACCGAAGTGTAATAGCATTTCCTGACTCCACTCCAAGCACCTCTAGGTACTATTTTACCACCCATGATTTTGTGGGGGTTTGTTAAGTATCTGTCAGAGCGTCCGTAGAGTTTTACAGCGCATCCATTAAGCTATTTATTTACCGTTTATTTATGTGCATCTGCTGCGTATACATCTGCTAGTCCAGGTGTCTTTTTATCTGTAGCAGTGTGCGACATTTTATGCCAACCAAATGTAAATGACTTTAAAAATCATATGTATTACCTGAAAAAAAAAGCATAATTGCTGTGAGCAGTTATGCTAATCAGGGCTTAAGTTTTTTGTTTACTTGCGCTGGCGTATAATTTATACACATCAAGATTTTTTTTAGTGTATATAATGCAATTTAAATGTTGTGATTGGGATTTTTTTTTACATAAAAAATTGATATAAACAGGTGCAAATACATGTTTTGTACATTTAACTTGTTTATTTATTTATTTTTTTATTATTTTTTTATGAGCAGCTATAAATTTCTGAATTCTCATTGCTTCTGTTTGCTGCTGGCTTATGCTGAAATGTTGTGTTCCTCCAACACTTTGCATCAGTCTATCCAACTACTTATCAGTGTTCCCTAAACGCTTCAGATGCATCAGTAGACTACTATTTACCAACATTCCTTAAATGTCTAAGATACTTTGGTTGGCGTCACAAATAACTGAGGTTCCCTAAATGCCTCACATGCGTCTGTAGGTACTGCAATATACTCATGTCCCCTAAACGCCTCACATGCAATGGTAGGCTGTGCAATTTACTGATGTTTCGTAAACATCTCACTAGGCGGCTGTGCACAGAGAAGCTTCTAGTCCTCATTGGCTGCAGCTCACAGAGCTTGAGACCAAAAATACCTTTAAAATGTTAAAAATGGGACATAAATGCAGTGATTTTGTCTATATGGGGGGACCACTCAGAGATACTTTCGGGCTAATCTTCTAAGTATCTGATGTAGTAGTGCGTCAAACTAAAATGCTGAGTCGCTCTTTACTGATTTTCGATTACACATTGGTGCCCTTCTGATCAAACACATTGAAGATTTTAAAACCTTTTAACTGACTTAATTCAGATATGAGTTGGGTGACTGTGTTAGAGTGGGTTGTCCACTAATCACAAGGTTCGATACCTGGTCCGTGTGCCGCAAGATGTGTCCTTGGGCAAGATCCTTGTGAGCTCCTTGCGTGGCAGCTCTGTCGCTCTTTCTGTGTGAATGGAAACCATTGTAAAGCACTTTGAGAACCACTACGGTAGTAAAGTGCTTTCAAAGCGCAAACCATTTACGGTTTCAGTTTCCTAAGCTGTTCTGATATAAATTATGACCATTACTTTATCAAAATGGAAAACCTTCAGTCTTCTTGTATAAATTTGTTCTGATGACGACGCCCGCTACGTTTGAAGACGTCCTCACTTTCAAAGAGGGTGTTGAGCCACACAGAGACAGCGGTGAAGCAGGAGGGCTTAGTAGCTGCTACTTTCGCTAAAGTGCACTTGTGCAAGTCACCACACATTAAACCAACCACTACGGTTATCTCTGACTGACTCAACATCATGACATCACTGCAGAAATGTGTTTCTAATGAGCTCTGCATGCGAGAGTGAGTGTGTGTTAAATGGGAAAATTATTTTTTCCTCCTTCTCTGAAGAATGGCTGAAGTGAATTTTTTGTTCAGGCTTCCACTTTTGGGGCCTCGGCGTCTGTCAGTTAGAAATTATTTCAGATGGGTGGATGATCTGAGGTGCGTTTGATGTTCCAAGTTGAAGGCAGTTTGAGGGTCGTGTAAGTCGAGCCAAGTGCACCTGTCTGCATCCTGATGAGGCTCCTCTGCTCTTCCGCTGGAGTAGGTTGAGAAACTTCAGAATGTTTGTTATTCAAAACCTGGGAACAAGATGAGGCGAAGGAATGACAGTATGTAGTGATGTACATGTTCAAAACACAATATAGTTCATGTTACAGAAAGAAAATAAGTAACTAACCCAGGAAGGATAGATTTTTTTTTACAAATGCCGTGTCTCATGGAGGTACAAGTCGATAGTTTCAGTTGAAATGTGCTGTAAAGCGAGAATAATCTGCTCCTTCCCCAGTGTCTCGACACCACTACCTGTCAAGATTACGCGCTGAAATATCAAAATCTGCTTTCAGCGCTGGAGCTCTGCCCCTGCACAGATAGATAGGGAGGAGAAATTTAATAATAAATGTCTTGCATGCTTTCGAGCTTGTTGATTCATATTTAAACCGCAGATAAGGATACTGATATTGGCCCTAGCAGCTCAACAAGTCGTGAATGTACCTTGCAGCCAGTAAAATGTGTGTGTTACTCAACACATTAGCAGGAAATAGCGACTTGATTGCAGGATATGTGTCATTTAGCAAAAAGCGTTTTTCCCGCTACATTTGGTTCAAAAGTAACATTTAGTAGTTCTTCGCCTGTGATTTTATTTGTATTGCTTTTTTGTAGAAAACACCCAGTCTTGGCTTGTCTAGTGTGCTCGCTGTTCCGACACCAACTGTGCTCATGTTGACACAGTGGAGAAGGAGAACATTTGAAAAACTGAAACTGTAGTTGAAGCTTCTGAGACAGAAGTTGAACAGAAATTGTTCGTCTGTGTATCTTTTTTTGCCTTTACTGCCTTGCCGTGAGCCTCAGAGGCCGTGTCTCCCGGCTAGTAAGATTTTCTTCCCTGGACACTCATCCCTCAACCCTCCCCTCTGCCGGCAGAAAGCAGCCGCCGCCTCTCCTGTTTCCTCTTCGCGCCAGGGTTTACAAATTCCCTCTGATTTACAAGGTCATAAAACTCATCGCCTCCTCCTCCTTCTCTCCTGCTACAATCAACCTCGCCAGCTAAAGCAGTTATTTTATAACTCCCCAAGCATGTGCTCCCGTACAAGGCTGCCGCAATCGATCTGCTCCCTGGTTTCACGCTGCATATTGCATGTGCTCTGAGACGTACGCATCCACATACAGTACAGATGGACGCGCCACTCGCTGAAATCCACACGGGCTCTCTGAGGACATTAGAGGGTAGAACTGCCTCGTCACGTTATCAGTTCGTCTTCTTGCCTGTTAGGGTTACAAAGTCGTAATTTCTACTTCGCAGTGTGCTGACAGCAGAAACAGGATTATGAATGGGAGCTGACATGCCATTACAAGAAAGCGAAACAGAGGAAATCCACAATAGATCTAAAACCGGCTATGCACTTCTTTGCAACCATGTCGCCCCACTTGTGTGTTCTTGTTTTGCTTTTACCAGGGACGTGATTTTTTTATGCCCTTCAACCTTTTTCGAGGATTTTTTTTTTAGTTCTTTCTCAGCATATTCCCTTGTATTTCATCTAAAGTGTGTGTGAAAGAATCCAGCCACGCTCCAGAAAGCATCTGGCAAGTGACCGTAAAGTGTTGTGTGGCGACTGCCCTGCAGGGTCATGGCAATCCACTGTATGGTCCTCTCTGCACACAGTCACTGGAGCGCTTACAATCAAAAACACATCACACACACACTCACACACACACACATCCTGCTGCCTTTCGAGGCTTTATGATGTCTTCCTTTCGTTTTTTTTCTCTTTTCCTTCCTGTGCAGACAGTCACAGCCACACCGTTTCTTTTACTAGTTTGCAACAAGGCCTATGTAATTATCAGGTCTGATATTTGGCAATTTCCAGATTATTGTTGTTTTTTACTAACTGTTTCCAGATAAAACAAATAAAATGACGCAGCTAGCTTTCTCTATTTGTAATCACTGTGTCTCTAGTAATGTCCCACCCACAGCACAGGATGTGTTAGATGTTTCGAGCATTAGTCAATCATGAAAGCTGCTGTGGTACAGACAGCGCGGCAGTCAGTTTGCTGTGTTTCCAAGGTAAAGTTGAAGCTGCTGATGTTGTAATAAACACTACAATCTTACTCAAGCAAGCCTAGTTTCCCCTGTTACACATAGAACCTCGCAATAACTCACTTATTAGTGTCGTAGCAGCTTCTTACTTTATTGATGGTGCTCGGCCACCACTAAGAGGTTTGCTGTGGCTCTTAGCATGTGGCTAATGCTAATTATACCTGGAGAACCTGTAGCATCTTTGTAAAGGAAGATTCATTTTAGCAATCTGCTCTAACTGATTGACACTAGGGATCGAGCAATCATCGGCTTGGCTGCTTACTGGGGGCCATATGAGGCGTTTTTCCAGAATATCAGTTACTTTTATTAACTGATTACCAATAAATGAAATGTGTTATTCTGTGATGCAGCTGGATCTCTGTTCTAAGCAATGTCCCGCCCACACCACTGTCTGACTTTTTTTACATGTCACGAGTAGCCAGTCAACACTGGAAGCTACAGTTTACAGACAGTAACAGATGGACGCTTTTACAGACTGAATCAGCTGTTGTGAAGCAGGGGAGCTCAAGGTGAGGTAGTGGACACTGCTGAAGTTGTAACAAACGCCACAGTCTTCCACGTGCATGCCCAGTCTTCCCGCTGCACTGAAAATGTCAGAATAATTCCCTTATTGGTGTCAGTACAAGTGCAGCTTTTTTTTT
The DNA here is from genome assembly GCF_000690725.1 of Stegastes partitus. Lineage (NCBI taxonomy): Eukaryota > Metazoa > Chordata > Actinopteri > Pomacentridae > Stegastes > Stegastes partitus. The sequence continues at coordinate 22,973 of NW_007578977.1, read as the reverse complement.
TTTTTTGCTGATGGTGCAAGGCTATCGCTGGGACACTTGCTGCCAGGCCTGTGGCTAATGCTATCTGGAATATCTGTGACAACATTCTAAAGTAAGATTCATTTTAGCAATCTGCCCCGACAGAAAAAAACAAACCTGCATAAACTGCACAAGAAGCACAGCTATCACCACGAATCAGGGAACTGACTGCCGTCATAGTGGCCAAGGCTAACGGCTAGCAGCTAAGCCAGGAGGCAGCCACAGATTACCTAGGGCTGGAAAACAATAGCAATTAATGCTTTAAGATATAAGTGAAAGATTAGGATGAACAGCAGATTGAACTCCAGCAGAAGAGGAGACAAACTTATTGATCTTCCAGTAAACAGAGGCGAGTGTTTCGGCATCACATGAAGCTTTCATACCATCACTGCACATAGTCCTAGTTAATAATGAAGCCTAGTTGTGATTGACAGGATCCCTGCTTAGTTTAAAAATACTGGTCTCTTTGATTACTATTAATTTGAGGTTGAACAACAACATACATCTGTAGTTTAAGTCTGTTCCTACTTGCAGTTCCGGCTAAGGCACCAAAAGTTGATTTAAAAGTGAGAGAAATGTCCTAAATTATTCAAAATACTGATATGAATCGCCAGACTGCATTGGAATAATTGGGCTTTCTAGCCTCGCTGTTCGAGGTAAACGTCAGAAATATCAGATTTAATAGCGATTTCTTCACTCACGTGTGTCAGCTTGTCTTTTTTTTTTTCATCCGCTTCTGATTTCTCGCATAGAAATTTTGGAAGTTCCTCTTCAGATACCTGCCTTCATTTCTATATCCCCCCCCTCTCAAACATACACACAAATCCTAGCTCAGCTCTCCTGAGTGAAAAGATTACAGGATAGTGATTTCACCTTCTAATTAGAGCTTCGTCTCTCTCTTGCTCACACACACACACACACACACACCAAGCTGCTTTAGTTACAGTAGGCTGGCTGGAGGCATCTGATAGCCAGGCCTCCAGGGAGCTTGACGAGCGGCTACCTGAAATTTAAGCCCCAAAAGGAAGCACTGAGGTAGACACACACACACACACACTTCCACAGAGAAGAGAAATGTCCTGGAGGCAGAACAGTTTCAAAGGCAGGCTCGTGTGCAGAAGATGTGTGTGAATTTGAAACAGGTAGCTTTTAGCAATTATGAGTCCTTGCTGCCCCGTGAGCGTTGAAACTGTTGTAATCAATAACATCCCAGTGTGTGTGTGTGTTGGGGTGCGTCTTTGAGGCTTTCTGTCATTACAGAGAAAATGGCTTTCATCCATACTGCCTCCCTGAAGGGTTCAGCCTTAAGAGCGCTCGCTGTACGTTGCTATTGCCTGGCTCGACGTTTAGAAGGCGAAGGACAAAGTGAAAAAGTATTTCGCACTTCAGTTCGGCTGGAGACACAGGGGAATATTTTCTTGTACAAATGAGGCCGGATGATACAACAGTTATGTCCTTGTTTTTGAAAATCAAACACCTGCTGTGACAATCTCAGCGCTGCGACTATCAAAGGCCTTTTTATTATGAAAGTTGTGTTTCTATCCAAACTGATTAACGTGACTTATTTTTTTAGTCTTATGAGGCTCCTGTGAGCAATTTGACAATGATTGCCAAGAAACTAAAAAATAATGTGAGCACATCACCGACAAGTCCAGGATGCTGTTGACCTCTTTTTAATTGAGAACTCTTCTAAGAGGCTATAATATGGCATCGCATCTTGCCACATCTTCCTTTTACCACCAACTCACACCCTTGAGTTGCTTTTTTTTTGGTACTTTACAGCATCTTTTGTGTCATTTTCAATCCTGCTGGAGTACACTTTGCACTTGTTCGCACTTACTTCCTGAATGCCAAGCATGTGAAAGAATGCGGAGACAGAGTGCAATAACTAAACATAAAAGGTGCCCTTGAAGATGAAACACACTCTTAGGCGATGAATAAGTGATATTAACGACAATTTATTTCCTCTGGCATGTAAATGCTTTAAACACTGACCAGTTTTGAACTCACAGGTTCTTAATCAAGGTGGATGTGGGTGAAACTGTTTGATCAGATCTTTTACTTTGTAGGCAACACGCTTGAAATAAATATTCTCATCATGATATAACTTTAAAGTGAAGCTGAATTAACTCAACTTAAAAACAAATTCTCGTGTAAAGAGGCTCTTATTTAGTATTGACAAATTCAAACATTAAAAAAATTTTCAAAGCAGCAGGAGCTGAGAGACTTTTAATGCCTAGTTTTTCTATCAAGCTCCAAACATGCTGGATCCTACATTTCCCATAAAACAAATTGACAGCGTTATTTATTAGACCCTCGCTGCCTGGATAAAGCCGATGACTGTGAAGCTCCCGATTGTAACTTAATTGATCGCTTCAAGTCAAAATAACCCTCTATCTGCCACACAGGGGTTTTTTAACCAACAGAGAACTGGTTTAGTCCTTGTCCATGCACCAGTTCTGCTTAGAGCACTAATGCAAACCAACACATTTGAGCTGCAGCATCCGTTCAAATCCGGTGTCAGTTTTCACAAGATCACATGGTAACTTATGCTCAATGTATTTGGCTGTTACAAACATCCCCCCCATCACCGATTTGTTTCCTGGCAACAACACACATTCTCAGCTGAGGGATTATGTTATATCTGCAAACCTGTTGAGCCACTATGTCAGACTGGCTCTGTGATCCACCCTGTTTTATTTTTTACCACACATGGCAGCAACGTCATCATGATTTTTGCTTTGATCTGTCTGACGATGACCAGTATTTTAGGCTCTGAAGCAACCTGATTTTTGTTACAATACACAGAAATGTGTTCACAAAAGAGAATTGATCTGTCTAAAACCCCTAACTATGTATGAAATGATTAGGGGTCATTTTTCCATTCTGATGCTCATCCATGGCCATAAAATACATTATACAGCTGAGGAGCGCTCCGGTATCAGTGAAGTCCCCCTTTAAATATGTAATTTAATGCTCCTTCTTTTCTTTTTCCGCCTCTGACCTCAAAATCAGCTTGACAGCATTCCTGTGTGATTAAAAAAATAGGCCGGACAAGGCTTTTGGTATAAAGGTAACACGGTTTTTGGCACATTTTTAGTGCTTTAATGTGTTTTTGATCAAGGACATCACAGATCAGGTGAACTTTAACAACAATAGCTATTGTGTGCATGGACGCTCCTCATACGGAGCTATTTTTAGCGCCGCCTGCCTTTGTGACCAGATGGTCAGTCAGGTAGCTCGAACAGAAGTTCACCAGGCCACATTACAAAGTAATGATGATCCGCTCTCGGAGAAAATGTAATTCAAAAGCTTGCAGTCTAGGATGGTTTCGGTGGATTATACCAGTTTAGCCTAAATAACCTGAATGATTTTTTTACTGAATTAATATCAATTTGTGCCTGCATTTTGCAAGAGTAGGTGGTAATTTTATAATGGAAAGACATATTCAAAGTCACACAAAAAGACTGAGGGGGGTTCTGTTGTTTTGGACATCGCTTCACTTAAAAAAACAGTTTCTTATATTTTTTTTCTCTCTGTGTTTATTCCAGGACAAGAAGAAATACCTCGACATCATCCACAGCTACATGGAGGTTCACGGCACCGTGCACGGCACCAGCACCGTGCACCTCCCCAGCTACGTCAAGAACCACGGCATTCTGAGTGGTCGAGACCTGCAGTTCCTTCTCCGAGAAACTAAGGTGAGGCTGCAAATTGACTTGCGTGGAAAAATTAGCCTTTAGGGAAATAAACTGGTGAAGGTGTGGTTTTTATTACCCATGCCCATGAAAGCTGCAAACGAACTCCCACGCTTTTCCCAAAATTGTAGCCCAGTTAACCTGCGAAATACTAGGGACCCACTGTATTTCTTTTTTTTTTTTTTTTACAAACCTTGGCCTTTTTTATGTGCTGAGGCTTTGAAATCTCCTGTGAACATCTAACAATATTAGCTAGTGGGAGGCACATGCTTTGAATTTGAATGATTTCTCAAAAGACTTTTTTTTTTTTTTTAAATTAGCTAATCTTGATTTTTTCAAATCCACTTCAGTGCTACAAATGTAAGACAAAAAAGAGTAAAGAAAGAGAGTAAAATTCTTAAAAGAGATGTTTGGCTGAAACATAGAGTCTTGTGAACAGAGGCCCTCTTCTGAAAGAGCACTGAGCCGAGTGGCTGTACTTTCTCTGAGTCCAGCCGTTCACAGAAGCACTTCTCCATTCACGTCATGACTTGTCCCTTCCTCTCACTACTCAAACCGCTCTCATTCACAAAGACAAGGACACAGCCACAGAGGCTGCAGCCAGAACGAATTGTGCTGCGTGGAGCAAGCTCTTCAGAGGCGGTGACGTATGACCACGTGTCATCACCTAAACACACACTTTACAGTATGTGCTCTTGAATGCATGGTAAATACAACAGCTTTGTTTTATGGCTGGAGAGCACAGTGATACAGCAAGCTGTGCTTACACAGAGGTACACGATGTTAGACTGAAAACAAAACAAGATAGGCTGATTTAGTTTTGAAAATAACGTGTTTTATCACTGTACAGATCCATCTTGGGACACATGTTTGATAGCTCAAACCTGGTGACGCATGAGGAAGACAAAACATCAGGTTGACAGAAAAATAAAACAAAATAATTTGAATGGAAAACTTTCAAACGATTACTCTTAGCAGTTATGTGATGTCTAATTCATACTTTTCCACATGACTAATGCCATACAATAGGTATGTGTTGGTCTGCTGCAGATGGTGGCGTTGCTCCCCGTCGAACACAGAAAACACACAAGGCTGCTGTGGATGTTTCTGAGAGCTATGATTTTGCACTTTTTACAGGATACAACAGCTGGTTGCAGTTGATGATTATTCCTGCTAGAGTGGGTGGGCATGGCACGGGATTTCTGGAGAATTTCGAGCTGTGTTTAGGGCCTGTTGATGGAAAACATGTAGCTACAAATGCATCATATACATTTAACACCGTCTGTTTTTCTGGCACATGCTTACAGCGGGGTCAGTCTGCATTGTCAAATATGGGGCTTTGTGGCCAGAAAATATACGTCACGTGTACCCTTGCAGATCGTTGTGGACATAGACTCAGTCATGAATACTGAATATTCAAAACAAACAAAATACATGTGCGTCTGTCAATATTTACAATCTACTATCCAGTCAAGTTTGAGAACCACCAACTCTTGTTACATACAAGATTTGTTTTTGAGGTGACTTCCACAAGGGACTCCAACTCTGAAATGTTTTTTTTTTATGATATGGGGTGAAGTGCTATTCTGCCTGTAGCCACTGCTTTTGGAATTGTAGGTTAACTAAAGAAAGCAAAGTTTATTGTTTCTGTACCAGTTACATTTTTAAAATAGTGGATTTTTTTTTTTTTTTCAGACAAAAGTAATAAACGGAACGTTTCTCATGTCTAGCTGCAGAACTTCAGCTTTTCTGGTGAAACTCTGCTGCTGCTGCTGCTGCTGCTGCTGGCAGACTTTGTCAGCTGTAGTCTGATTAAGCAAACATTAGCTCTATAAGTTGGCTGACTTTTTAATGTTTCCAGCTGACTGGTTTAAAAAGGACAACCCCATAAAAGCGTCTCACAGGTGCATTTTATGGGGACGTACGGCTACTGTTCCCAGGCAGAAAGTCAGGCTAGCTCATAATCTGTGTAGAAAACAAAGCAGAAATGCTTGTTTTTCAAGTGTAAAGTCAGTTACTTCTAGTGTTATAAGGGAAAATTTAAGATCAGACTGTTTTCAAACAATGTGCTTAACCGCTTTAACCGTGGAAGGCTTTTGCCTGAGGTGTTAGCTGGGGTTCTTCTAATAAACATCAGCCGAAGTTCTGACAGCGTCCAGAGCTTCAGAGAAGGAGAGATCCAGTGCTTGTCAGGCCGTGACCAGTCGTGGTTGCTGTGATTGGACAGTCATATTCAGGGGAAGACTTTAGAACAGTCAGAGGACCTGCTTCTTATTCATTCCTTTTCACAACAAAAAACTGAATTTTCACCCGTTCTTACGAAGCCGCTCATTGCCATAGCAGATCGGAATTAAAAAGACATAGTCCTCAAACATCTGACACCAATGTCGGCTGAAGGTGAAAACATTCATTTATTCTGGCATTGAAAGCAGCAGTCTGTCTTTAGTCTTCATCCTTTTCTGGAAAATAAGTTGGAGGAAAGCTTCGATTTCCTTTGCCTCTGAAACCAGATACTTTCCTGTCAGGCGACGGAGGGAAGAGCAGCAGCCGGAGAGAGGAGAGAGACATCAGACGAGCCGGGGCAGGGAAAGAAAGTGTATGAGAGCCATAGATCACGATTCAGACAGTTATAGAAAAGAAAAAGATGGATTGAGATTTAAACCCCTTTTGTACTGAAGACGATTTCGAGCATTGCTTTAGCCATAAAACTCTGTACCGAGCAGCTGAAACCAAGGATGTTGGAGCCACTGAGAGAGAGAGAAGCGTTCTGCAGTGGAGCAGATCATTAAAGACTAAAGACAAACAACATGGAAATTGGTGCCAGACAGTGCTGTACAAACAAGGGGGTGAATTTTGATTTGTTGGATTTGGTGCTTTATTAGCATAGTCTGGTAGGTTAACACCAACCAGGATTGGGATATAGTCTAAACCTCCATATCTTCTCGTTACATGCGCTTCAGTGGGGAAACCCATGGGGGAATGGCCAATTAAATCCCACAAAACCCCAACACTTTTTGCTGCGTTGTTGTTTAAGAGTTTACAAGGAAAACAAGATGTGTTGTAGGCACTCGTCCTGCTTAAGCAACACATTTACAGTTACCTGCGAGCAGACTGCCTGAGCTAATTGGCCTCGTGGGGCTTAACTATCGACAGAGTGCACTTTAAAAATACTCCTGCGTGGAGGCGCTTCTGTGAAGATGAGTATGTTGCCGGTGACGCCTGACATTTGATTTTTCTCGCAAAACCAAAATTTCCTGAAATAAACTCTGACGTTCTGTGCTGCATCGGGGGAATAGTGTCAGCGATCAAACCACCGGCGTATCACAAAGCTTTACCGCGTCATGTTACAGCCTGACAGAGTCAAAGGTTTGGGATTTTTCTGACTTTGTGCCTCGTATCCATCTCATACGCCTCCCTAACTCTACCTGTTTAATTACCTCCTGCTGTCTCCTTCCGTCTTCTTCTTGCTTGTGTTTTTTTGCTTCTTTTCTCTCCCTTCTCCTTCACACACCAACCACATTAACAATAAATTGATATGCAAGACAAGCAAGGAATTATGTTTTAAAGTTATAATACCAATTTTCTCTGTTTGTTTTATTTTGTCGTCGTAATCATCACAGAGGCAAACACACACGTCCCACTGCAGGTGCTGGAATTAGAAATACCCCGAACAAACAGCCTAATTAACTCACTGGGTCATTAAACTCAGCAGCCGCCATGTTTTAGGTGATGACAGGGGCTCGTGCAGAGCTATGAAAACACCTTGTGCTGGAAGACACAAGGGAGTGAACAAGTTTTTTTTTGTTTTTACATCATCATTTGTATAGCAACTGTCATTCTTGTCACCTCATAAACCTACATTTACATGTGAGTCAAAGGTAAATATAGCGTGCTCACTTACTTGCATGTAATCTTCCTCTAGCTGTGTGCCGTAAGTCAGCTGACACTGAATCCTAAATGCAAACACATGAGCGTCTGCTGCATGTGAGCGCTGAAACACTATCGTTGGAGATAACAGGAAAATAAACGAGTATACAATATGAAAACAGTGTGATCTTTTCATAGAAGTAATCGTTTTCAAGATACTCGCTTTCTAGACAACCTGAACAAACAGAAAGAATTTAGATAACACAATGCAAGCACAGGTCATATAATCAGCTTTTAAAACGGTGACCATTGAAGGTCCCCTTATTACCAGGTTGAAGTAGTTGTCACACGTCCCCAGAATGTGTGTTTTCAGCTCAAAATACTACACAGATCGATAAATCTTACATGCCTATGATAGGTGTTAAAGGTTTTATACCAGAAAGAAAAATGAACAATGGATGGTTTTTCCTCTTGTTTTGTTTGTCTGTAGACACAATGTGGACATGTAATTATGTTCAAAACCAATGAAGACTGGATTTTGCATGATATGGCCCCTTTAAGGATTTTAGACAAAGTGAATGAATAAATACGTGATTGAGTCTAGATATAATGAAGGCATAAATTAACTTTAGACTGCAGGCAAAAGTGGCTCAAATCAGATTTTTTGGCTCCAATCTGATTTGTAATTACTGTTTGAAAAGCACAAATTAATCAGATTATGATTGAGGCCACTTCTATATGTGGTCCTGTATCATATTGAGTGATTTTTTTAAAATGTATTTTGCTGTGAGAGTCTTGTGGAAAGGTGTTGTAGTTAAAAGTAGGTCTTTATGTCTTATAATATTGGATAAAGTCTGTTTCAGTGAAGCCATTTCATCATGATTTCACCTTTGCCAGTTTCCATCTACACATCCACACACATGCAAATGTAGCAGCCAGTGCTCTGCCAGAAAGCCATAAATAATTTGGCAGTGTGGTTATTATCTGCTTATGATTTCTCTGGCTTTTACTGAACCTATAAATAAAACCATAAACGCTAACGTCACTGGCTTCTATGTTCTATAAATTAGTGACGACTCAGTTAGTCGATGGCCAGAAAGTTAAATAGCAACTATTTGATTATCGTGCCAGAAATCTTTTAAGCGAAAATGCCAAACATTTACCAAACAAAGAAGTAGACTCTTCAGACTTACAGCATGTTTTGTTCAGGTTAGTGCAGTTGAACGTGCTTTACAGGTGACTGTTTAAATAGCAGTGAAACAATTTGAGAGTAAACCACACAAGAAATAAATGTAGTGGAAAAGAAAATGTCGAAAAGGCTTATCGAACAACAATAACTTAAAAATAAAACTAGATAAAATGGATCAACCAATGAAAAGCCAAATAATTAGCTGTATTAACTATTGGCTACAAGATATTCCAATTAAACGTCACGACAGACTGCAAAGGGAGATATAAGGTTTGCATTCAGAGGTATAAAGATTCTCAGCTGTGTTTGAGTCCTCAGGTAGACAGTTCCAACACTGGGAGCACTAAAACTAAAAGGTGCTTCAGTAAAAGTGTTTGTGCTGCACTTTTGAAACAGCTAAAAGACCTGAGAGACCGTCCTGGTTCAGACGAGCCGCCCGGTGCAAGTGGTGCTTTAAAGACTCATTGTGAAGACAGAGATTTTCTTTAATAGGTGTCTTTCTGCTCCTGGTCTGCACACGGGCAGCAGAGTTTGGAATTAATATGTTATTGCTTTTTTTTTTGTTAGCAAGCAAACTAGAGACATTATAGTGTCCTTTAAGAAATTCTTAATGCCATTTTTAACCATTTTACACATTAAACCTGCAGGTTTTGTTAATGTCAACAATAATTAGTTGCAGCCCTCCACTGAAAAAGTACAGAGGAATTATATATCACCTTTTGTCCAGCGTTACTGCACTTGCCTGTGTTTGAATCAGGATATGGATTTACAGTAATGTGTGACATTTCTTCAGAAGTTCAAATCAATAGAAGCTTTGATATGAAGCATTGCACGAATGTACCGATATACAAAACAGGTTGAACGTAAACTAATAAGGAGATTCTTATTGATCTCTGCGGAGATGCATTAATCATCTATTAACTGCTGCCTTTGAGTCCTTCAGTCTGTATGGATTTACTTCTATTTCTCTCATATATAGCTGCTCTTTCTCTCCATCCCCTCCCCTTCTCGCTCCCTATAAATAGTGGTCGACTGTTTCTCAGCTGTGAGGAGCCTTTGCATGCAGACGTTCATTCAGCGTGTGCAGAAGAATGCTCTGCTGCCACCTGCTGGCAGGAGTCTGTAGGTTGGAGACGCAGGAACATAGAGCATAATTCACAACATCGGTCTGATTATTCGTGTGCGTGCAGACATACTTTATGGTACAGTGCCGCATTGTATGTCTCTGTGTGTCGGGCAGATATACACAGTGGCCAGTACAGACACACACAGACTGGCCATTGTAGCCGGCCGACTCTGGCTTTCAGCTAAATGAGCCGCTCGCCCGGATCGCTCCCGTCACCCCCTCCTCCACCTCCACCCTTCCCCTCTCGGCTTCTCGATAACAGGCCCATGTGGACAAGCTGCTTCTGGTTACGGCATGCTGCAAGTGCCTCGCAAATATTTGCTCTTCCCATCGGGAGGAGAGAAGTTGTTATTAGAGTTGCTCTCCACCTACCCCACCTCAGTTCTCAGCATGTATAGTATTTACTTAAATATACGTGTGGTTACGCAGTACATGCAGTATCCTAAAACAAACTTCCCCAAGAATTTCGTTCTGTCTTCAAAATAGTAAAAATGTGTTCATGTTTTATGCCGTTTTTTTCTTTTTAATATGTGCACTACAAAAACACTCAGAAGGCCTTCCAGAACCAGCATTAATAACTTACACTCTTGCCGACATGCCATCTGCAAAATATCTAAGGTACTCCCGCTTTGCCAAACTTCTGCCGGCCCGTGGGAGGAATAAACACAAGAGCGACGTCTTCATATTGTTCCGCTTGTTTATCCTCCCCTGTTTCATGGAGAAAATGTGCTGCCTCGACCGTATTTTGTGCTGATAACACGGGAGATCTGTTTCAACAAGGGCTAACTGCTGCTATCAGCAAACAGAGATTCTTCAGCACAGCCAGTGAACTTTTCTGCCCTTCTGTGCCCACTGGCGTCTTTGTTATTCTGTTATTTCAGTAGCTGCAGACTCTCGCGCGCCACCTCCTTCCTGCTTTCACTGATGAACACGTGCTCGCAGTTTGAAAAGTGTGAACACAGACCAAGCCGGCGTTGAGTTCTTCCGGTTGTCGGCACGAGTCTGCACGAGTCGCGGTTGTTGTTTGTGTCACCGACAGTTAAAGCTGTATCTTATCTTGATTTAGAACAGACACATTTAACTGGTGATGTGTTTGTTTTTGGCTTCTGGCCTTTATTTTAAATCCCTCGAACAAAGACGTTGCAGCAGCCAACAGTAAGGAAGTCATGTCTGGAGTCAAAGCACACTTGACATTTTTCCTCTTGAACCTACAAATCATGTGGAGGAAAACGCTTTGAAAAGCAGTAACAGGAATAAGAGCTTAGGAGGGCAGTAGGTGAAGGATTCAGGATCTGACATGTAGTAATTCTCAACCGCTTTAAACCAATTCATTCTTTATTTTTTTCCTCTCCATTGCAGCTGTTTGTGGGTCTGTCCTTCCCCTACGAGGGCCCTGCCCCCCTGGAGGCCATCGCCAACGGCTGTGCCTTCCTCAACCCCAAATTCAACCCTCCAAAGAGCAGCAAGAACACCGACTTCTTCAAGGGCAAACCCACTCTGAGAGAGGTAAGAGGAGGTTTTCACTCTGCAGGCCGTCTGGCTCACGACATGACTTTTAAAATGTGTTTTGTTTTCCTCACCTCTACTCTCCCGTTGCTTGTTTTCCTGTCTGCAGCTGACCTCTCAACATCCGTACGCCGAGGTGTACATAGGTCAGCCCCACGTGTGGACGGTGGATATTGACAACTCTGCCGAGGTGGAGAAGGCCATCCGCTCCATCCTCAGCCAGAAGGTAAACACTGGACCGAATCTTTACGAATAAGAGATGAAGATTTTGTAATGAAATGTGTCGATGTATTAATAATACAATATGAAGACGTGGAAACGGAATATCTTATAATAATTAAACAGCTCCTTTTTCTGAAGTTCAGTCAGTTAAGAAGAGGGTTGAAAACTGTATCAGAAGCTGAAACTTGTGTTCTAATTGCAAACTAACTATGTTGTGTTTTATAGGATCGCTGCACAATAATTATGAAATGTCTGACTCTATGTGATGATTTTTTTCATTATTAATTAATGTGCTAAATATATTTTTGAGCCAGCATTTGGCCTATAAAATATTATAATTTCAAAAGCGCATAATCAGAAGCCTCGTTTGGCCTGACAGACCGTCCAAAATCTCAGAGACGTTCTGGAAAAATATGGTTCGTATTGTACAAAACAACTTATCTTCACATTTAAGAAGCTAGTATGTGTGAATTTTTTCTAATTTTTGCCTCACAAATGTTTAAAGAGCCTATAGTACTTACATTTCCAGGTTAATAATTTTCTTTTTATGATATACAAGGATATATTTACAGCAGGATTGTGAAGCCGCCGCTTGTTCTTTGTTCAAATTAGTGCCTAACTAGCCACTAGACAGCCGTTACGCAAATGTGTCACATGATGACATAGATAAGTAACGCAAGAAAAGCCTGGACTTTAAACAAGGCAAGTCAGGAACAGTGTTTTCTGTGTGAGAGAATGACTCATTTTAATGACTTTTAAGTTGGAAGATCTTCAACATGCACAAAAAATCCCAAAACATAACACACTAAAGGAGAACCCAAAAAAGCCTAGTATGGGCTCTTTAAATGTTTTAGCTTTAATGTAACATTACAGAACTCTGATACACGGTGTAGGAGAGGAAGAATAAAAACTGAATGTGTTTAAAAGTTTAAATAAATAAATAAATAAATGAAGAGTGTGTCATATAAAGGTTGTGTAAATGAATGAATAAAAACTAGTCATTCACATGAATAATTAATGTTGTAGTTGTATGAAATCATTGTGAACAGTTACATACTGTGTCTGTTTACTTATATAGTTATATAGGAGGAGTCCTGCACTGATTTATGATCCATCTGGGTTAATCAATGACTCACTCGATAAAATTAAAAAGAGAACAATGAAAAATGCCTTTCACCATTGCCTCAAACTGAACGATATTTCACGCGGTGTTAAAAAAGCAGCAAATCCTCACAACTGAGAGGATGGGACCAAGAGCTGCTAAAAATAAACGGCATTCATGAATAAGAGATCATCAAAACTGGATCCTAATTGGCAAAAACTGCTTAGAAAAAAAACTTGGCCAGAGACGGAGGATGATTGAAAGCACGGGGGACAGAAACAGAGATCCTATTCCGTCTTCTTGTCCAGGCCCATGCATATTTAAAGCTGGGCCCAGGACCTCGTGTATTGTTGTGCTCCGCCGAGCGGGTCGGAACAATGGCTTTGTTCACTGGACAAGCCGGCGGAGCCTCATATGCTTTGTGATCCATGGCGAGCTGCAGCCTACCAGGCTCCGGCTTGGCTCGCGCTCACTCCCTCTCCTCTTCCTCGTCTTCCACCCCACGCACAAAGACTGTGAGAAAGCAGCAAGTGACTTAGTGCAACAACAAAGGCTGCAGTTGTTGGTCCTCCCTGTTTGAAGCTTTCTTCTGCAAATCAGAGTCCGCCGAGGCCGACGGGACTCCAAAGACAGCAGTGCAAAGAGCAGACAGCGGGCTAATGTTTCACCAGGATGACTTCTCTGTGTGCCTTCATGTGGAGACACACAGAGAAACAAGCTGTTGTTAGCTCTGTTCACAAACACACTCCCTGGCTTTGTAGCTGGACTGTAAAGTGTGCGACTTCTCATGCTTCAGTAGCCACAGTAATCCTCTCCTGACACTGTTTGACCAGTCTACATCTTGTGTTTGTGATCAGATTGAGCCCTACCTGCCCTACGAATTCACCTGTGAGGGGATGCTGCAGAGGGTCAACGCCTTCATTGAGAACCAGGTACTGCCTGTAGATAGACTTCATCATCTTACTTCTTCTGAGATTTGATTGAACAGAAACAGCTGAACAACATAATAATTGGCTCCATTTTCTGAGGTGCAGCGTCTGTTTTAGTGTATATCTGTTCCATGACATCATGCTGTGTCGGCAGGACTTCTGTCACGGTCAGGTCATGTGGCCTCCTCTCAGCGCCCTGCAGGTGAAAATGGCCGAACCCGGACGCACCTGCAAGCAGGTGTGTCAGGAGGAGCAGCTCATCTGTGAGCCCTCTTTCTTCCAGCACCTCAACAAGGACAAGGACCTGGCCAGGTGGGATGCACACATGTACACATCCAGCAGGACACACAGGTGCACACTTTGTCCCAGTTGTAGTTGCTACGTTTAAGGTGGCAGCAGAACACAGGATTAAAATAAATGAATGGTTATAAACTGCAGTATCCAGTTATCACCACTGGGGGGCCCTGAGTGCCGACTGCAGTAAATGGGTCAAGGCCCGTCATGACTGATGCTCAGGAACATTACTACAGCAGTTCTCCTCCACATTCATGGACCAAACAAAAACAAAATAAGTTGTCTTGTAGCTTAAGACCACTAATAAGTAATCTGTGTGTGTGTCTGTGTGTGTGTTAGGTTCGGTGTGGACTGTCAGACGGTGGAGTCGAGCGCCGACACGGTGGTCCCAGCCTACAGCGAGACCCGCCACCACTGCATCTTCCAGTCCGACCTGCTGCTGTTCAGCTGCGCCGGCGCCCACCAGTCGCTGCGACGCATCTGCCCCTGCCGCGACTACATGAAGGGCCAGGTGGCGCTGTGCAAAGACTGCCTATAGCACCGACACACGGGCTGACGGAGGGTGGTGCCGGTGGGGAGGGTTTGGGGGGGGGGTTCAAGATGTGGCCGGAGCAGCTTGAGTGAGTGTGTTTGAGAGACACACACTCCAGGGTGTCGCAGCCACGCAGCTGTCAATCAAACACAACGGACTCCTTTTGGGGGAAAAAAAGAAAAAGAAAAAAAATCACGAGACTGCGTTTGTTCTTCATATTTATTGTTTTCCTCCAGCTGCGGGAGGAAAAACACTCCTGAGCAGATTCAGCAGCGGTGGCGCCGACGCGGTGTGAAATTACTTGAATCAACAAAAGGGAGTCGAATTTGAAATCCCAGCAGATGAGCTCTGTGCTCCCGCCTGGCTGGACTGCACATATCAGTGACTGCCTGCCTGTTTTGTCAGCAGCCAGGGACCAAGGAGACTCTCACCCCCCCTCCCCCATCACAGCCACCCTCACTCCTCCATCCATCTCCCCCCTGCTCTAATCTGAAACTGTTATTCTTTAGGTAGGTTTGCACTGGACTGGCACGCCTCAAGGCCCACCACACAAACACAAAAGCATATAAATATATATACAGAAGAACCACACACATGGAGGTGGCTAAAGAAGAACCCAGTTTTACACTGTAACCAACTCTCTTCTGGATAAAAGAGGCGAGATGTAACGTCGATGTCTAGATTTTTATTCTGGGAGTTTTAACATTTCCCCCAGACTTCCGACGAGTCTTCATTCCTCCCTTGGATCAGAGTTTCACACGTTTAAGTTGCACACTTGTTTTCGAATGAGACTTTTTACTTAAAGGACTGCGTCAAAAGGCCAGTAGAGAATCATGAGAGATGTCTCAGTCCGACTGTTTTCAGCTCACCATGCGGTACTACCGAGAGGACGAGGATCGGGATCAGGGAGTGGGGGGGTGAGGGTCGTTCTCTGTGGCTAAGTGTCGTTAGGATGTTGTGACGTTGTAGATGATAAACTCGTCGTGGGTAGCAGCGGTAACACCTAGACCAGGCTAGGAAGCCTCGTAAGACTCCACAGCCTGCAGAGAAACACCTTCCCCAGATGTTCGTCCTTGTCTTTACAGATTTAAAGAAAAAAAAAAGAACCAACACTCGTCTCCCGTCTGCCACACAGCAGCTGTAAATCCTGTCCAGCAAACTGTACGCAAACATGCCAACGAAGCGCTCCGAAAGTGGCGCAAAAAAAAAAAAAACCTTGCATCACCGCGTTTTTTCTTTGGATAATCGTTAGGATCTTAATTTGCCTGGAGATTTGCAAAAAAAAAAAAAAAGAAAAAAAAAGAAAATTTGTAGTTCTTGTGGTGAATGAAAAAAAATGCACTAAGTTAATCTATTTGGAGGTTTAACAGGATATTAGTAACACTGTATATTGTCCATAAGGGTTTTTCTTTTGTATTTATTTTGTATACAGATCTTTATCGCTGTGTTTTGCTGGAAATCTTTGTTTTTTTATTTATAGGAGGGGGGTGTCTTCTTTTGTTTTTTTTTTCGTTCTTTTTATAGAGTTTTATTTATGGAAGGTAATTTAAGAAAATAAAATATCTTCAAGTGTATGACGGAGACCAGGAGGTTTAGTCTGCGGCTGTCCGGCTTTCAGCAGTGATGTGATGCTAAAAACAGACTCATTCATGGTCGTTAATATATTTGTGTATTAAGTTTGTCATTTGAACATTTTGGGCACAAAAAAAATTTTTTTTTCCCACAAATATGTAGTTTTTAGGCACAAATTGTGTTTTTATTAATCTCCCGTCACTGTTTCTCTAAGACGAACACTCGCAGATAAACGTGAAAGGAGCCTCATACACTTTAATGTGCTTTGATTTCCAATCTCAGTTTTTCTGTTTGCACACGTTCAGCCTGAACGGCAGCGTTCAGTTCCACCGCCTCCACTTCCTCACTGTCCGCTCAGACTGTTTTTATGTCCTTGTTTCTTCTTTTTTTTTAAAACAGGTCAGTGATCTGCTGCCAAGTTAGCGTTTCAAAGAACATGATGTGCCTTTTTCGTGGTTTTAAGTTCGCTTCTGTTTGACCGTCGGCAACTTGTCTGTGAGCTGCGGTCCGTCAGAGGATTCATGTCGGGGTCACTTTCGCCTGTTTAACCTGAAGTGTTGAAGCAGCCTTCAGGCCCAGATTGAAGTTTTTTGAGTTCTTACAGGATCCTTTTCACTTTTGCTGCTCATCTGAATTAAGATTATTTATTGTTTTTAATTTAAATCCACGATTTAATCTGGAGATTTGTTCAATTTAGCTCCTCGTGTTTGGAAAATGACACTGATTGGGTCTTTATCAGACAGTTCAGTTTGCCATACATTTATATGAACACCAGAAGCCTAGCTAGGGATGTTTTAACCGTACTTAGATCACCCAAATGAGTAAATTATCACAGCACATGTAGAATAAGGAGTTTTATGATTTTTGTTGCCTTAAACTAATTACCCACAACAATCTGCTCTCGCTTTTTGACCTCCTGCGGCTGTGACGTACACACGAGTGGGTTCAGATTCTAAAACAACAGCAGCGTTCCTCTTTCGCATTAAGCTGGTGGTGCTTCACGACGAATCCCATGAGAAGGGAGTGTGTCTGTTGGAACATATTTTAGTCTCGTTTAAAGGTTCTTGGGTACACTTGAGTATGTCGAGGTAGAGTTTGTCGACAAACATGTGCACAGCGAATGTTTAGCAAGTAGCCGCTTTTGTTTCTAAAACCTAATGAATAATTGTGATGGATAGGCTAATGTTGATCTCAGCTGATTATTATTATGATTGTGCACTTCCTGTCACTTGTATTGAAATATTTCATCTCCAGAAAGGATGATGTTCTTTCTGTGAGTGTTCCACTGTATGGTAAAGGTTCCAAATGGTGAAAAAATAGTCTGCACAGTAACTTTTATTTTGTATGTTCTATGCACTCTCCTTCAAAATCACCCCAATCGTTCTAAGATGTTTAATACTTTGCAGTCATCCTGTGTTTTTTTTTCAAAATAAATCACAGAAAAGCTGAACAGCAGAATGCAGCCCTCCATATTTACTGATGATATTAATCTTTGAAAGCAGCAGACTGAGAGGGCGGAACTGAGTCCAAATAAGCTGCTCGCACACAATAGGTGCTTCAAAATTTGGTGGTTTTGGTCTTTTTATGGGATTTATTCAAATAAAAATCTGGAGCATCACCAGCATTATCCTTCCATACCATGGAAGCTGAACCCACGCTGATGTTTCCAGCTGTAGTATGAAGAAGCATTTTGAAGCCTTCACAGTCGGCCCGGACCTTGTTTCGTTAAAAGCCTTATTTAATTTCTGTTAGCAGCAAAGCTTGTACAGAACAAATCACCATATCTTGTCTTTGTTGACCTCAGCATTGAATGTCTACATTGTAAAAAAAAAAAAGAAGAAGAAAAACAGTCACAAACATGTATTGTGTATTTGTTTGTCCAACTGTTTGAAGCTCTCTTGGCATCGAGTGTGTGAAGCAGCAGCAGAGCGGCGACGGCTGTGCTCCGAGCAGCGACAGGTGAACAGTGACTACTTTTGGTTTTGTTCTTCTTTGTTTTTTTTTTTCTTTCTTTCTTTCTTTTGGTTCCACAGTCCTTGATGAGTAAGAGGGATACAACTTTATTTTTAAATAAATCTTTTTTCTGTGACAAACGGCTCAAACTCTCGTTCTGTTTTACACCAAAAACACAGTTTGTATGAAGTCATGCGCGGCTGAGCTGATGTGGAGATCAAAGTGTGTCTCTGTGTGTTCAGCTTAAAACATAGAAGGATGGTTTATCACAAGCAGGTATAAGAATCGTTGTCAGTCAGAAAAACACAATTTATATGCTTCTAAACAGTTTTTTTTCTGTAAGGGTTAAAATAAATACATAAAATCCAGCGTGCTTACAGTTCCCAACAAATATAATGAAGCTGCTCTTTGGTAGGAAACACAGAAGTTCCAAAAACACCACGGCACTTTATTCAGATGAGTATTTCGAGATGAAATTCTAAAAATCTACATGTACTAAAGGAGAATACTGAACACTGTGGATTGATGTTTACCTCCATCCAGACATCACTTTCTAACTAACAAAGTTATGGTTTTAATTCACCCAAAATATAACTTTCTTTCTTACTTTGTGTGCAAATATTTATAGTTTTAAAGGTGTAGTCCATCCACAATCTACTTACTCATAGACCTGAGATGTCACCTTTGCTTCAGTACCTATCAGATGTACAATTATTGTTGAAACAATAACAACTGCAGTCCTGGGTATGAGGCCTCCTCTGCTCCAAACGCTTCTCCTGATTTAATTCTGAGGCCAGCAGAGGGCGCTGCTGACTCTTCTGTAAAGACTGACGGATATCAGATGGAAGGCGAGATAAGAAAAGATAAAAGAAAGAAAAGATGTTGCATCTAAATTCTAGTATTCTTGTCTGTTTTCTGATATTAATGTCATTTACAGAACCGGAACAATTCTAATTCAGTTCTCCTGACAATAGTGTCGTCCTGATCTGAATCCTCACCACCAACCAAAGAAACTAACTATTCATCAACTTAGTAAAACATAAGGTAACAATAACCGGAGAAAAAAAAATAAAGCTCAATAGTCTGATCTCGCTCCACTGAGAACAAACGAGAAGAATTCATTTCTGTTGTCAGAACTTTAGCCAACCACAAACTAGGACATAGACAGCAGTATTATCGTTATTGTTATTATTATTATTGGTATTATTATTTTAAACTGTGGACATTTGGAGAGACAAACTGAGGACAAGTTGCTGCCACTAGTGTTCATAAATTCGTCCTTTTTTTGCTCTGCATGTCAATCAAGCATACAAATCTGCAGCTGAGTTGTTTCTCCTGGTTCCATCCTCTTGTGGTTTTTTTTTTATATGTTTCTTATCTTAATAAGGATTTTTCTATATATACAGACAGTCTGAAGCCTGCATGACTTTAATGTACTCAACTTGTCTTCACTTGTTCCAACAACAAGCTGCGCTCACAGAGCAAATAGTAGAGCAGGGCTGTCAAACTCATTTTCATCCCGGGCCACATAAGCATTATGTTTACCCTGTATAAATGTAACGACTCCTTTACATATTGTTAAATAATTGTCTCTGCATTTAATTGTTATTTATTCTATGTACAACTATTGTGCATGCCTTAAAGGTTTTTTATTTTATAAAAATAATATCTCTACAATATATACAATAAACAAAGAAAGAAAGAAATGAAAGAAATAAGTAAATAAATAACTAAAGAACAAACTAAAAAAACTAAAGAATTAAATAATGAACTAAAGAATTTTAAAAAACTAACTAAAGAATTAGAAAACACTAACTAAAAACAGTTTAATAACTAAATACTTAACTAAAGAACTAAATTGAATTTCCCTTCTGGGATGAATAAAGTATTTTTCATTTCATTTCATTAAATAAAGAATTCAAAAAAACGAACTAAAGAACTAACTAAGAATTCAAAAAACTAACTAAAGGACTAACTAACTAAATAACTAAAAAAAAAGAAAAGAAAATTAACAAAATGATGGCTGGTGGCCAAGGATGGCTGTCGTCTTTGTTCTTTACGACCTACAGAGGATAAAGAAATGGATGGATTTTACTAACGTGCATACTTCAACTTTTACTTAAGGCAACATGTATTTTTCACTGTTTTATTATTTTTATTATGTCTATAATTTATATTAAAATATGAGACAAATCAAAGCTAGTTGAGCAGAAACTGTTCGAAAAATGTGGTCATTTCAGATGGAATGATGATAATAATAAAACATGACTTAATCCACACATTCAAGTGTCTCAGGGAAGGGTGCTCAGTAACTCTTCCGCCGAAGCTGCCAGCAGCCTCCTTGATGCACTCATTGACCACTTTGCGGTCACTTCCAGCGTCCCCATATCTCCAGGCCTTACGTTCATTGATGGCGGAAAAAACGATGGCCATGAAGGGGAACGCCTTGTGGAGGTGCACCAGGTCTTCCTTAATGGTGGCGGCATGATCCCACGGAGACACGAGCCCCAGATCGTTCCCTCCGGCGTGGACCACCAAAATGTCAGGGGGGATACTGTGTGGCCAGCTCGGCGTAGAAACGTGAAATGATGCCGCTGCATCTCAGGCCACCTTTGCCGAACCAATAGGCCTTGGTGTTAAGGCCAAGGTTTTCCCCAAACTCTCGTCTGGCTGCCTCTTGCCCTCGTCGGATGTAGCTGGACCCGATGATCCAGACTTTGGTCGGGGTCTCAGCTGCTTTGACGGTTGATGGAGAAGGAGAAGTCTGCGGCTCTGACAGCTGTGGAGATTCCACTGTGAGATGTCACATCAGAGATTCTTCTCCTTTTGCTGGGTGGTGAGAAGATCTCTGAGGGATCAGCGTAAATCTCACTCAAACGCCGTTTTCGTGGCGGCTTGTCTTCACAGACTCTCCTCCTCTTTGCTGGTGGGGCGAGGGCATAGGGGTCTGTCCAGTCCAGGAGGTCGCCAGTCAGCTTCCATGAACGATGCAAGATGTCTTCCAGAGGGTGGGCACTGTCCCCAGCTGCAGGCTGAGGGGCTCCCCCAGTTGAGCAGCACAGGACTTGAGCATCCGTGGACACACCTTGTCCAGTCCTGCTGCCTTCCTGTGTCGGATCTTCCTCAGTTGTCTGAATCAGTTAATGATCTGACTTGATGTGTATTTTAAAGCATCACTGCTTTTCTCACAATTAATTCTTGTAGTTTATTTAGCCACATAGAAACCATAAAACTTTATTTTGTGTTTGTGTTTATTTTGTGTTGTCTTGTTGTCTTTAAAGGGCTTAAACTTTGAGCTTTAATTGAGGTGAAAACAGACAGTGTGATAATAGTTTAGAAGTTTTAAAAATGCTCTCTGACCCTTTTACTGCATTATTTGCAGCTGCTTCATTTTTAAAAGATGACATTTAACCACAGTTTCACAAGAACCCTCACAACAAGCAAACATGTAGGTGTGATATTTGCAACAATCATAAATATTCAGGTGATTCTTGTTGCTTTGAGCTTTTCAATAATGAGCTAATCACACATGATATAAATATAAATAGTGGAGAAAATCTCTGATTTCTTGAAAATTCTGTAAAGAAAAGCAGCTTTACGTGATGAAACAGTCTCAGTGTGACAGCCTCAAGCTTCTGACACCACATCGACCAAAATAAATGACTGAAAAACACATTTTTTATGATCCCACCTGCCACCTTTACTTTATATTGACTGTAAATGTTGTGTTTTAGTGGGGTTTTTTTGTGTAATTTCTTTTTAAACACAGAGCTTAATCTTGTCATAAATAAGGACTCCACAATCTTTCCACTCAGTTATAAATATGTCATGATTTGTCACTCCTGTGTTCTGTTCTGTTTGTATCAGTAAACAATCATTAGAAAACTCTGATTATCTAAGAACCCAGATTTTAATGCTCTTCCACTGACAGCAGGTCTGGACAGAGAACATGACGATCATGAACACGGGATATTTTTAGTTGAGCTTATCACACTAATCCCTCTGATTTTTTTTTTTTGTAAGTTGAAGAGCATCCACTACCCTTGTTTTTGGCAAAATGACAACAAGGAACCAAGAAAAAAAATCTGAGTAAGTACGACTGAATAAAGTTTGCATAATTGTTAGAATAAGAGCATTCCTCTCTCTAGCAGCACATTTTACAGTAATGAATTCTAACAACCTGCTCCTCTTGACTGAAGTAGGCGGCTTACCATCTGTTGATTCTGTGCAGAAGAAGAGTCAAACCACATGTCAGGCGCCTCTCTTTCATGAGAGCAGATGAAGCAAACCTGCTTCACAACAAAAGCTGATAACCACAGTGGTGACACTCGTTCTCTCTGACTGGGGTTTTAGGTTTTGTCGAGCCGGCTAACACAAAGAAAGCCTGGCTATGTCAAACCTGCTTCATAGTTGAGCCCTCTGCCTTTTCTTAGCTGTTTCCTGCTTCCTTTCTGACTCACTTATTTTCTCCTGGTGTCTAACAGACCAGCGTGGGAGTGTGACAGACCAGCTGCTGATACAGAAAACATCTCATGGGCCTGCGACCGCAACCACGGGGCCTCGGCGTAGCCCGCCTGCCTCAGCTTGGCTCTCGGCTCACAACAGGAGGCTGTAAACAGAATAGCCTGAAATACCTCCTTCTCCAATGTGTGGGCGGCGACACAGTCTGCTTATATGGTGACGCTAAATCCAACACAAAATATATCATCTGACTTAAACACAGATTTTAAAAGCTAAATGCAAATTATTTTCACCTGTCTGCACATTAAAAAAGTAAATTCTTCTGGTTCATTACTTTAAACTACAGGAATAGTGTTTGGATTCACTAAATGCAACAGGAGCCACTGGTCTCAGATCAGCCATATAAATCAGTTTGTTATTTGAACATTTTCAAAGTGTCAATTCCATGCAGGCAGATAAAAGTTGTCTAAAGCTGATGATCTTCTGTAGTTCAAACAGTACATT
>NW_007578976.1:221559-238815 GCF_000690725.1 Stegastes partitus | reverse complement strand
ACACACACGCTGTATACATACAAAAGCTTGGCCATTTTTCAAATAGCCTTGGATTTATGGTTTATAAATCCCCCAGATGGTGATTCATGTGTAATCTGTCTGTAATGGTTACTTGATAAACACAGTTTCCAGCCTCCTTGGACCGTTCTCCTGTTGTGTTCGCCGACGCCGGATCGTTATCGTTTAAAAATATACCGCACGTGGAAGTGTGCAGTAATTGCATCGGGTGGCGGAGGTATTCCCACGTAAACAGAATCAGCGCAGCGTCACCGACACGACGGCCAACCACAGAAAAGCACCCTCACAGTTTTACACCGAGAAGCTAATCAAATACACGAGACGCCGTTGGGGATTTCTACTAAGATTACAATAAAAAAAATGTAAATACAGCATTACAAAAACTTTAAATTTAACAATTCAAACCTAACAACCTGCCAGCAGGCTTGAAAGTCATGTTTTCCTTTTTAAAAAAATCTAAATTGCACCATTTATCTGAAAAACTTTTAATTTTTATTCATTTTTTTTGATTTAATGAACCAAACCTAAGTTTAAAATTGTGACATTTCATTAAAATCGCTTTATACTCTCTCTAATTTAAAAATTCTTCAATAATAAACAGCTTGAACTGAAGCATTTCTGTGAAAATCAAACTGTCCGACACTCACAATAATTCAAGCGACTGCTCGGTTGAACTGCAGGCTGTGTTTTCACAGAGCGGACAGGCGACGTGCATGGACACTAATTTAGGAATGTAAGTATTAAGTGCAAGAGTCAGATCCTGCAAAAATTAAATAAAACTCTTATTCATGCAACCAAGAAGCCACGAGTGACTCCAATCCAGGGATTACTCGGCTGAACTGCAGGCTGTGTGTATGCAGAGCGAATAGGAGGCCAGCATGGAAGCAAGTAGGAGAGACTGAGAGGAAAATAAAACATATTTAAGTAATAAAATGAAAGCAGCATGGCTCAAAAATGGTAAACAGAGGCGTTACCAGAAGATACAGTCAGTCAGAATGATCAAATCCAAGCTTAAAATCACCACATTTCATCAAAAACACTTTATTCTAAGTGTCTTGTTGAGAAATTAGGATGAAATAAACCATTTTCAAGAACAAAATCCTGCTGATAGTGATAAAAACGTTGCTGATTCCAGATTTTTTGTACTTAAAGAAGCTAAAAACAGAGAGATATGTGCAGCTCTGTTGGTAGAATCAAGTTTAAACTCAACATATTTGATCAAAATCACTTTATTCTCTTCAAAACATTTAGATAAAATTTGGATTTTTGCTATAAAACAGTTGAACAGATGAAGCTGCGACCACAGGAAGCCATTACATACAGATGGAGATGTTCGCTGTTGCACCATTGACTTCATTTCCAGCGCGTCAATACCAACTTCCAGTGTGTTGCAGAGTGTAAACAACACGAATGATCACGATATCGGTTATACCTCCTGACATTATCACCTCCGCGGCGCCACCAGAACCGACCATGAGGGGATTCAAACCCTCCACTCCGTTCAGCTCGACAGCTCAGCTAAGAGACCGCAACCGTCGCCGGCGCCGGCTCGGTATCAGCAAATCCCGCTGACAGATCACTCCGTCACAGCGCCGCAATAATATGTGAAAACAAAAACGATGTCTGTGGGTTTAGCTGAAAAATAGGTTCGGTGCTCTTATCAGGCAGCGGCTATGATAACTGAGAGCAAGTCGGGGGATGAGTCTGGTTTAAATTATTGTGCCTGGAACAGATGGAAAAAAAAAAAAAAGACGACTTTTGTTTGTAAAAATGATTCGTTCTCGCCCAGCGGTTGAGTGAAAACTGCAAAATATACCTTCACGGCGTCGAGGGACGAATAAAGCAGCGGCGTTTTAGCTAGACGACGGTGTGTATTTCATTTTATCCGGCGAGCTTTTGAAGGGACTCATGAGTCCTGCACAACTTTTCCTCACTTTCTCAGCCAAATACAAACGTCCTGAGCCTGTAATCATCCATATTCATCCCACTACATGATAGATGTGAAGCTCCGCAGCATCACAGACGTCTCAGTAAACTAGCCAAGGTGCTAATTCATGGATGGCGGGGGCGACATCTCGGGGCCCACCTTTTGAACCGCGCATCAGATTACTGTTTTCAATTATACAAATTACGAGAGATCACACGCGAGGAGGCGAGCGTCCCGGCCGGGAAACGGTCTGGGACGCTGCAAAATAGATCTGTGCTGAGGGGGAAATGAGCCGAACAGCGGAGGCGCTCCTTCTGCGTTAATGTCTTTCCGGCGGCGTTTCCCCTCCGCCGAAGCCGTCGAGCCGGTTTTGATCGGAGGAACGAAGCTGCGCTAGCCTCGGCGTCGGCCTCCCCTCCCCTCCTGCGGGGATCCGGAGGTCCTGTGGCAGATTATTACCGAATACAGCGAAAACGCTGCCGGACGCACGGGCACGCATGGCCGAGCAGCTCGGCTCGTGGGCGCACACGAGTGTTACAGCGTCCATCAGAGTGGAGCTAAAGTGCACCAGATGTTTGTGTTTCATCTGCAGGAATGGCTTTTCTTCCCCCGCCCCCCCACCACCACCACCACTCGTCCTCGCTGACAAGGCTTAGGCCAACAGGAATCAATGGCTCAAAAAGACACCTCATGTTTCGGCTTCTCGCTGGCAAATTGCGGTTGCCCTCGCCTCAGTGGCGGCGGCGGCGGCGTTTTGAAGAATCACTGTTTTCTTTGGAAAAAAAAGGGACCCGGCTGATCGGGAGGGTTCCATTACCGTCACGCGACGCCCCGACCTCTCGTCAAACCCGCATTGTGGCGCCGACGGTGAAGCCGAAACCCTCACAAAGGAGGGAAATTGCCGATCCTCCAGCGCGAGGCAAACAGAGGAGACGGCTTCTGCATGCTCCGCTGATCTATTATG
This sequence comes from Stegastes partitus, assembly GCF_000690725.1. Classification (NCBI taxonomy): domain Eukaryota; kingdom Metazoa; phylum Chordata; class Actinopteri; family Pomacentridae; genus Stegastes; species Stegastes partitus. Next base: position 235,906 of record NW_007578976.1, on the reverse strand, counting down.
GCCGCCTGTTTACCCAAACCTTCATCTAAACTCGGGGAACGATGCCGCTCCCCGACGTGAATGCAAAGAAGGTTTTTAAAAATGCCCCCCCGACATGTTGCCCCGGCTGCAGCGATCCTCTCATTACACCCCCTCCTCCCAACACTTGCCCTCCGATCACATATCATGAGACACGTATAGGGTTCGTACTGTAAATATGTGCATACGATGCCAACTCAGCATGTTACACGCCAGCCAACATACAAGCCGAGCAGCGGCTTGGAACTCGGCGCTGCGTTCAAGTCCAGCAACAAGAAGTTAAACAAGAGCTTTACCATAAATCACAGCAACGCGTCCCTTTATTGTGCGTTTGTTCTGAAATCGATGCCGATCTCTTGTTCCTCTTGTGCCGGGAACAACTCCTGACTCCAGAACAGACACTCATGCCGTCAAATTTAGGATTTTCATTATACAATATGATGCTATGAAGTCTTTCTCTCGCATGCAGGAATCAAAAACTGTGGCGCAAAAGCCTCGGCGCATCGATAAAGCCGAGCAGTTGTTTGTCTCCGAACTTGCCGCCGGCTCGTTCTTTACCGCAACACGAAGTGAGAAGCTGCACGACCTTGGCTCGAAGTAGAGAGAAACTCAGAAACATCTTTTGTGCCGTATAAAAACACTCACAATGCCGTAAATAATAATAAAAGAAAAAGGAATTAAAGTTGATTTTTTTTTCTTCTTTTTTTCTGAAATCAACATTTTTCAAAGCTCCTCCAGGTCTGACAAAAAAAAACCCAGTAGCTCCAAACATCTGAGATATTTTACGACTTACATCTTGCACATCAGGATGTGTTTTCATGTTTTGCTCTCAGTCTCTCCAATACGTTTCCATATTTGTCCTCCACCTGTCCTGTAGAAACACTGCCTGCAGTTCAACCGAATGCTTCCTGAATCTTTGCCACGTGACTGTCATGGCTTCTCAGTGATGCCAGTTTATATTCCAGGCATTTTTTTTTTTAATTAGACGTGAAAAAAAGAGTGATTTGGATTGATTTAGAGGAGTTTAGTTGGTTGGTTTTCCAGATGGAGCTGCTTGTCGTGCACGATTAGTTCAAGGACCGTCGGAAAGTTGCAAGTCTTAGGATTCTTTAAGCATTCACAGGTTTCGGCTCTGACGAATGGTTTATCTTTTTTAACTATACTACAACCACGAGGTCTAGGGTTCAGAGGGTTAAGAGCACGAATTTGCCATAAAATCTAACTATCCACCTACTTTTGGGCATCTGTAAGAGCAACGAAAGCTTCAACAGACCTTGCAACATGCCGAGGAAACTTTGCCAAAAAGACGCACCGCCTCATTGATAGTTTGTGCTCATATTAATTGTTGTTTTTGCAGTAATTTGTGCAAAATTAATTGCTTGTTGGAGTTCATAAGATCGGATATGCCTCTGTTCTGGTCAGTTTAGAGGCTGGAAAAATGTATTTCTTGACGCTCTTTACCAGCTGAAGGTTGTGCATCGCTGCCCCATCTGTTACACATTCTACGATAATTTACGCTCGTATTAATTGTTGTGTTTGCAGTTATTTGTACCTAGTTGCAAATTAATATTTTTTGAGTTTGTAAGATCGGAAATGCTGCTATTCTAGGAGGTAGAAGTTCAAATTCTTTACCAGCTGAAGGTTGTGCATTGCTGCCCTCTCTGGTTGGACGTTGCGTTGCAACCTGACAGTGACGCCAACACGCCGTGAGCATCGACATCGCCGATATTTAAACCATCCGAGGTCAGAAAAAAGCTTTTCAGGTTCCACTAAGTATCAAAACCTTCGGCGCCCCCTAGCGGGCGGTGTCAAAAAAACAGGCCGCGCTCATCGCGAAGCCGCGGCCAAACCCCCACAACCCCCCTCCACTTATCACCTACTCGGCTCTGCACAATCTTTTATACATTCTAAATAAGTTTTTTACCATGAAATTGGCCAATTTGAAAGATATTGAGTATCAGCGCCAAGTATCAGCAGTCAGCAGCTTCCATCTGAAACGCTCGGCATCGGTTTCTGCCTTTAAAAAGTCCATTGAAGCCTAAGGCAGCGGAAGGTAAATGGGTAGAGGAGGAGGAGGAGGAGGGTGGTGGTGGTGGTGGTGGAGGTGGTGGAGGTGGAGGTGGAGGGAGATGAGGCCAATTGGATTGGGATGTGGAAACCCCAAACGGAGGGATGGAAGGAATTCTGCGCTCTAAAGGAGGAGATAAATTAAAAAGTGGAAATGTGGTGCTGAATGGATGGATCGGATGAAGGGCAGATAGATGACGGTTTAAATGGATGATTGGTGGCCAGAGAGTGTGTGTGTGTGTGTGTGTGTGTGTGTGTGAGGTGCAGATTAGATCACTGTTATGACTGCACAAGCCCTCAGGACACGGCAGATAAACATCAACAGATAACCTACACATTTATTCCCACCTCTGCACCATCCTCCCGATGCACACTTCCTCCACTTCCATCCACTCTTCTTCTTTTTATTTTTTCCTCCCCTCCACCGCCGCCGCCGCCGCCACCATCCCTCCGTCTTTTCCTGCCCTCACTAACTACATCTAAGAGTCCCGGGGCGGTGCACTAGATCACGCTTCTCAATAAACCCGTCAAGCCACCCCGTCTCCCCTCAGCTTTCGGAAACACAATAACGGCGACTCCGAACGCCCCTCCCAACAACACTCCCATCGATCACTTCTCGCTATCTGGAACACACACATCTATCACTGCTGTGGAGTTTACTGGAGGCTGGGCGCCCGCTGAAGGCCTCCTTTGTGTTGCTCTATACCGCTTTTTTTTTTTTTTGCAAATGTTTTCATGTCACGGACCCCGAAACAGTAAGCGGCAAATTTTATCTTCTCCCGTCGCGAGGGCAGAGTTGAGTCGCTTTAGCCGCATCTCGTCACCTGTACGCTGCAGCAGAGGGAGTTTATTAGAAACCGAAGGCATGAAAGCGACTAAATCGAGCGAGCGTTGTCACTTTCCGTCCGTTCCGAGGGCGAAATGTTGCATCAACGACAAAAACGAAGCAAATTAACTCGCGCTACGACTGTTTTGGTTTTTTTTGCCGCCTGATACAAAAAGAAAAACTCACACAGATCTCATTTTGCGTGACTGATGTGCGTCGGCGGAGGAGGAACGGAGTTTGTTGACACGCAGGCTCCACATGTGCGCGTCGAAACGTTAGAAAAACACTAAAAAGACAGATTTGGTCGCGAAATGTGGAAACGTGTGCAAACGCCGTCTGCAGCGTCTCGCAATTTGCAGCCAACAATTTAATCATTTTAAAAAAAGAGTATTTTGGGTGTTTTTGCCGGCGTTACAAGCAAGCTTCCAAACCACAGAGAGGAATCACTGTTTTGTTAACCAAAACAAAAAAAAAGACAGGATACCAATTAACGCATCTACCAAAGAAGCTCGATCCGGTTGCTTCACGAGCTCTGTGCAGTGTTTCCTACAAGTTCTCCTCCCGGAGCCGTACGAACAATGCAAGTTGGAACAAGCGGCGCGTTGTGCAGCTACAGCGGATCTGACTTTATTAACGAGCTCTCGCGATTGAAAAGTTGCTGCATTCTTTGTGGATGATGACACAAATGAGAGAAGCTGCTTGGAGGCTTAATGAAAGAAAGACGTCAAGTCTGCACAACAACAGAAGACGACGAAGGCTGCAGATTGCAATGAAGATATTTACCAAAAAAACAGGGTTCTCCAGCTCTGCTCGTTAAATTAATTTCTGTAAGCAGCCAAACCAGCTTTCAAAAGTGGCTCAAATTAAAAAAAAAACATAAATAAAAGTCGAAATTTCTTGATTTCTGATTGCTTATATGACAAAAAATGGAACAAACCTGGACATGGACAACATTTTCCAAAGTGCCCACATGTTTGGAAAACAATACTTTTATAACTTTCACCAAATCTTCCTTTTCCACACTTTTGCACCTCATCTGCAGAAAAACGTTTCACCGATTGTATCGTCCAACAGCTTTCTGCTCTGTACATTGTTTCCAAGCTGTGCTGCATTTATTTTATTGCACCAAACTTGTTTTATGTTGCTTCCAGTCTCTCTAATTCATTCCCAAACTGCTCTGTAAACACACCGCCTGCAGTTCAACCGAGTCCAGAGTTTGTGACTTGTGGTCGCTAACGGCGTTTTGGTTGCAGCCGAAGCAGCTTGTTCCAAAAATGATGCTAATGATTGACAACCTGGACGTATTTCTGCACCAACAGTGATCTAAAGATTTGCAAAGTGATACGACTTCCTGAACTAAACCCACACCTGCAAGTCTAAAAGCAGCTTCTGAGCCCGAACACACCCGAGCATACGGACCAGAACCAGGCTGCACGTTACAGATTGTGGCTAAATGCTAACGTTTCACCATAAAGTACGAAACACCTGCTACACACTGGACCATCTACTGCTTTTAGCTGCAAACCATGTGCACTTAAAACCGGAGACGTAACACCTGGACTTTCATCGCAGCTTCTTCGACAAGCTGGTCGAGCTTAGCAGCTGATATCTTAAAAATGATGAAGACGATCCACCAGGAGCACGTTCTTGGTGACGCTATTTGACTGAAGTGTTCCCAAAACGATCTTTTGCATTAAAACTTCTGGATAAAAAACGAAAGTCTTGTGGTTTGAGTATTACCAATTGAAGCTACAGCATATTATAAACCAAAATATGTCTTCTTACTGTTCTTTAGTAAAAAAAACTCGGTTTATTTCTCACTTTTCTTGCATCAAAAATGTTAACTGTATCTAAATATGTTGGATCTACCAGATCATTTGTGTGGAACCTTGTTTTTTTTTCCCGTGTACGGACACTTGGCACATTAAGGATTGCGGGCTGAACGCTAACCGTAGAGAACGAAACACCTGCAACACTCTCCAAAGATGGAAGCCTTAACTTTTGGTGAACTGGCGGAGCTTCGACAATAAACGGCCTGCACGCTGAACCGCGCATCCATCCGCTGCTTTTAGCTGTTAAAAAATAAATAAACCACCACTTAAACGGGCGAAGCAACACCTGGAACGCCACTTTAAAAAAATAAACTTCCACATTTAGACGGCGCATCATCGTCGGTTATGTAACTGGAAGCGTCGGGATGGGATCTATCAGGAGAACGTCGCCTGTTCTGACGCTATCGAACATCCTGCTTTGAAACTCCCGGGAAGTGTTTTGGTGAAAGTCTGGTGAGAGAAAGAGAGTTGGTGGAACAGAGAGGTTGTGCAGAGTCGGACTCGACGGGGGAGGAAGAGGCAGCGGCTCCCTGACATCCTGTTTCCTCCTCTTCCTCCTCCTCCTCCTCCTCCTCCTGCTGCCCGCATTACGATTCAGTCAAGGTTAGACCTGACAGCGGCGTCCATATCAAACAGAGGTGGAGGGAGGGTGGAGATGGAAATGAAGAGGCCGAGGAGGAGAGACCAGACGGATGGATTTGTGGGAGGAAGCGAGGGCGGCACCCCGAGGTTTGGGAGGAAAACTCCCGATTAATCCCTCATGCATGGCTGGAGGTTTGATTCCCGGTTAGATTCAATTAAAAGGTCGGGCCGGAGGGGCTCGACGCGCTAATGGACTGTCCTGACAGTCACTCAGGCCTCGTTTGTTCACCAGCAGGAACGACGCTGACGTCGAGGTTTGAGAAGAAGCAGAAGCTTCTGACCTTAAAGCTGAGTCCAAGTCAAACAGGTGAGACGCTCGTTTCTAACAGAGGCGTTTCTGGTGATGAAGTCGATTAAAATCAGATGAAAATAAGTAACTTGGCCTAAATAAAGTTATGTTTTCATGCAACTAAACTGTTCTCTCAGCCAACTAATTGTATATTAGAAGTTTTTTAACTGTAATTTTTTTTTTTAGCATTTAACGTTTTATTTTACAGATTTACCGTTTTGTTAAATTCTAAATAATATCTAGTAAAAAAGAAAACAGACAAAAAAATCTTTGTTTACAAGTTAACCATGAAAAATATTTTTTTTTCCAAATAGTAAATTATTATTTTACAATATTTACCTGTATTTAAGTCAGTAAAAGATAAAATTTACAAAAAAATTTACAATGTGTCACCATGAAATTACACTAGTTTACTGTAAATCATCTGAAAATATATTATTACTTCAGAGATATTTGCTGTTATTTAAAATACAATTTATGTATAAGAATATTTTCAACTGGTTTTAATAACATATTTCCCTTTTTATTTGATTACAATTATAATTTATATACTGACTGTAACACAAATAGCATAAATCCACCATAAAACGTCATTATTTTACTGATATTTGCCTTTACTTGAAATAAAAATGTACAAATTGAAAAATTGTAAATAATTGTTTTATTTAAAATATTCCTTAAATATTGGTAAATAATGAGTAAAATCAGAAAAAATTATTTACATGTTATTGTAAAAATAAAACTGTAAATAATGTCCACAAAAAAAAATATTGTTGTAAATTAAATAGTAATTTGTTCTGCAAGACGTAGCTGTAAAAATAGGACAAAATATTGTTATTTTACAGATATTACTAACAAAAAAAATGCATAAAAAGTACCGAAAATGTGTGACTGTTTGTGTTTTATAGGTATTTGCAGCTGTTTTTTTTTTTTACAGCTTTTAACAATATTCTAATGTCTTTAATGCATTTTTTCTGGCACCTTCTTAGTTTTATTTTTACAGATTTTATTTCCCGTGTTCCTCCTCCTGCATCACAAAGGCCAAATTATTCTGATGTCAAAACAAAATCGCCCTTAAAACACAACAGAGGAAGTAGTTTAGTTGCAGGAGAACATCACTTTGCAGAGAGTCGCTTCCATCTCACAGATAAGCGAACGCCATCGACGCCCAGGAGGCTCTCATTTGAAACGCTGCACCAGCTCAAGTTCCTCCCGCCAGCATCCACAGATACTGTACGTTAAAATAATCATCTATCATCTCTGGTGGAAAATTACAGCTTTGCCGCTTTTCTCATTGACACCAATGATTCAACCTGCCGCCCAGACGCTCGCCAGAAAGAAAAAAAAAGGCGACTTCATTTGCTCGCCGTCTGGTTCGTCTTCCCGGGAAACGGTGCACAAGAAAGCGATTCACAAACACGAGCGGCGGGCCCACGTGCATGAGCAAACACGGTAATAAGCACCACCTAGTTGGACCTAATCAACCAGAAACACCAAGAAAGAAAAAAAAAGAGAAAGACCTGACGGCGCCGGTCACGCTGTTTGTTTGACAAGTGAAAGACGCCGCAGAAATAACCAATTAGTGCCAAAGAGTGAAACAACGGGGACGGCGGGGAGGATTATCTCTTTAAAAAAAAAAAAAGTGTCTGGAACGAAAACCGGAATCTGATTTGTGCAGCGGGAGATGTTCTGCACGCTGATAGCAGGTGGCACCGACCTTTCCCTGACCTTTGAATGCCATGTGATAAGACCCTTGAAGTGTCAGCGCCGGTTCTAATGTCACCGGACCGGCTCGCCTCACGTGGTCCTGCAGCGGCGGCGGCGGCGGGAAAGGTGTGCGCTCTGCAGGGAGGAGGCAGAAGTTTGGGAGCCAGAAAGCGCTCGGCGGGGAGTCGAATAACAGAAAATCCTTGATGAGTTCTGCCAAAACGTGGCGTCTCGTTGCCAGCAAGGGGAACCGAACGTCTCTGATCCACGCAGCTGGTTCCACATGTGCAGAAAAATCAGCTTCATGTTCCTGAAAAGTTCTGCTCTCGTGGCCTCCGTCTGGATGCACAGGAGCTTTTAGAGTCTGGAGTTATTGCACAGATTTCCCCAGTTTTGTTAATTTACGCATAAAATCAAGTGAAACTACAGAAAACAAATGACATGTTTACACGGTAAGTGTCAAAACAAACCGGTGGATAACTGTAAAATGCACCAACTTCACTTCTGCAAACCTACAAAAGATGCAAACAGAAGTTGTTGGTTTTAGAAAGTCGTGAACCTCAATCCTGCAACGAGTCTTAGGAGGTTCAAATCAAAGGTTGGTCGACGTGGGAACATTATTTAATGTGATTTTTCTTGCTAATGATGCAATATTACATTTAAAACAAGCGATGGAGCCTCACTGCATGAGATTCCATTAAGTTTGCATCGCTTCAGGTACCGTTACAGCTCATCTGGTTGAGCTGGTGACCCGGGTACAGGGGCTATAGTCCCTGATGTGGAGGTCACGGGTTCGAATCCCACTCACGGCCCTTTCCTGCAGGTCCTTCCCCCATTCTTCTCCCCCACTTTCCTGTCTCTCTCTCTCGACTGCGCCACCAAATAAAGGCAAAAAAAATGTAAAAATTGCGTCGTTTCAAATCAGGATTTTTTGTTTAATTCTCTCTTTCAGACGCTGTTTGTCAGCAGGTTTATCAGGAAACTGGTGCCTCAACGTTACAGGAACGCTTTCAGGTCTGCAAATACAACATAAGACGGTTTAACTCTCGTTGCAAATGCACAAATACAGATTTATCCACACAACCACTTGCACAAGAAATATTAAAAACAAACCAAACGATGCACCTTCACCCGTCACGTTTTTCCTCGCTGTCGGCTCATGTTTCACTGCAACATAAAGTCCTGCAGCTCTGTGGAAACAGCACGAGCATGACTAGAAGTAGAGACACGTCTTTTGTGCAGAATAACAAAGCTGCAACGCCAAAACAGAAAAAAAAACAACAGTCACATTTCTCCGATTTACACTCACTGTCTAGACTGCTTCACGAGCACTGCCTGCAACTCAGCCGAAAAGTTTGCAGATTTTTGCCACGCGTGTGTTCGATGTAGTCGAGTCACTCGTTGCCTTTACAGTTGCGACGAGGAACGCAGAATTTTGTGTTTTTTACAGAATCTGGTTAAAGCAAACGGTTTATTTTTGGCTAAATAAAATAAAAATAAAAAGATTTCCCACACGATTGGTTCGAGAATCATCGGAAAGTTGGAAATCCTCTGTTTTTTGTGATTTGGGTTCAAGTTGGCGAACTTTTAACTCGTCGCTTGTTCTGCTACGACCACATCGTCTAACGTCCGATGACGAACGGCCTCGAGAAAAGATTTCCAACGATAACCGAGGCTCTTTAAAATAAACGGGAAGGAATCCTGTGTTTGCAGGTACAAGAGGAGCAATAACACAAACTTAAAAAAAAAAATCCCACTAAAACCCCTCCGCCGCCGCGATTATCGAGTAATAGTGCCAACCGACGCAGGTAAGTCTCTCCCTCCCTGTAATTCTGACGGCTCTTTTAGCCGAACAAGAGCCTCAGTCCACGAATGTTGCCTCCTAATCCCAAATTCCTCTCCTTCTCCACAATAATGAGCTCCTCTCAGACTGGAGAGTTGACAGAGGTAAAGCATTTAGCACGCTTGAATGGAGAAGAGAGGGAGCGAGTGGGAGTGCAGAGAGAGAGAAGAAAAGAGGGAGAGGAAGACGCAGGGCCAAAGAGGGATAAAGAGGAGGATGGCGGCGGAGGGAAGAAGGGGAAGAGAAATCTACTGAGACATGCATGAGGTAAGCTCTCCCCCTGGCAAGGCAGAGCAACGCCGCCGCCGCCGCCGCTGCACAGAGCGAGCAATGGCTGACTGTTGACGGCGAGAAAAGGGAAGCGAAGGGGAAGGAGAGGGACGAGCGTGAAGGAGAGCTCATCATTGTGTTTCCTCCCGTCCCTCAGGATTCAGTTATTTCTCAGCCCAGGGACACGACAACGTGGCGTTTGCATCCGTGTGTCGCCTCGTCACGTGGGCCGTTGTGCGTTCGTGGGCGGACGATGTGTGCACGAGGACGGGAAAAAAAAAAACACAACACATGCACACTTCTTTTTTTTTTTTTTTTCCTCTTCCAAGGCCGAGTGATGAAATACCCTCGCAGAGCAGAAAAACACTCACAACGCTAGAGTCAGGGGCTGCGTAAACGTGTTCTTGACTTGAATAAGACCAACGCTGGCGGAGAAAGGTTCACCTCCAAGTTAAAGAAGGAGTCAAATCAGATTAATCAGTTAAAATTAAAACGGTGCGACGGTGCAAAGATCCTGAAGCTTCAACATGGCTGACGGCAGGAGGAGAGACGATCAAACATTAAACAAAGACGCAACAAGAGCCGGCGTCCCGAGATTAAGTCGGACTTTCTGGAAAAGCTGAAAAGTTGGGAATCGAACCAGCTGCTGGAGGTTCTACAGACGTCTAGTTAGAAGTTGGGAGTTAAATGGGAGTCGACTGATGGGAGGTCAACACCTAAAACATTAAAAAAACACATTTTATCAGCCGAAACACGATAAACAAGAGGTCAACTGGCAGCAAATGAATCGCTGTGGCTCAGTTAAATCCAGACATACATTAATGATTAGTCAACTCAATGATCAAAGGTTGCAGCTTTAACCAACCAGGAGCAGAAATACAAGTCAGTAGAGTTAATTATTAGTATTTTATGGGTCAATATCAACACCAATCATCAGCAGACAACGAGGACAATACCTGATATTTAGGCGTTTACAGTAAAAATGTCAAAATTCTGACTAACGCAAACTCCAAACCTGATTGAAACGCTTTTGTTTAATTATGTTTGACGGATGTTTAGCTGCAGAATAACTTCTCAGCATCCACCGTGTGACTATAGACGGACAGAGGAGGCTGCATCAGGGCCAGAGAAGCACCTTTTAAAATCAATTAACTTGATCAGAAATGGGTAAATGGATAAATACCAATACTTATAATCAGAAAAATGCAGAATGTTGGATCTAATAATCAGCTGATGCAAAGTGCGAACACGATTGCTAGTTTCTGTTGGTTCTTAAATACAAATTCTTGCAGACAAAGTTCACCTCACGTGTTAAATTGTGTTTAATTTTGAGAGTTTTCTGATTATTAACCAACGTTCAGTCCAGTCAGAATCAGTTTTACTACCAGGAAGGTGCTCACATGAGAAGAATTCGACCTGGTTTTGGTTTAAACAGCGAAACACTGAACAGTTTATGTAAAAAATAAATTAAAAGCGAGCAGCACAAGTCAGATAAACAGCAGCTGTAGGGATTATAAAAGTAGAAAGAAGTCATAGAAATATTCACAGGACGCATGATTACATAGTGAGTAACGAGAACGACGTGAAATGTGCAGAAGATAATCATAAAAATAATAATTCTGGTTAAAAAGCTTCATGTAAAGTCAATGGTGGAAAATGTGGGGAGATGCTGAGTCACTAGTTTAAGAGTCTGAATGTAAACTTCTGTTCAATCGACAGTCGCCAGAGAAGCTTTTTTTTGTTTTTCCACCACGCAAATTGGGGGAATTCCGCGGGGAACCCTCGGAATTTGAGTTAATTTCCCATTTCTTCCCTTTGCGGTTGGGTTGCTTTGTGCCTTGGAGGCAATTCAATTTCTTGTTTCTTCTTTTTTCGGTTAAAAAAATTTAATTTCAGGAATCTTTAACCAACAAGGTGCAGCTTCAGCACTGATTTTAAATCCGACCATCGTTTAAAAGTCTTAAAAACTCATCAGAATTACACATTTAGGCGCTTTTTTCCCCGTAAAAACAACCGATTCCTGCCTTAAAACGAGCTTCAGTGAAACTTTACACAAACTTCATCTGCAACTCGAGCACACCAGCGTGTTTCCGAGGCCGTCGTTGCAACTCTTAAGGTGGAACTGACCGACTGATGAGGACACGGACGCCTTAACGAGGTGAAAACAAAAAACCCTCGATTTGGTCTTTGGTGCGACCGTGCAGGAAATGAAGTCCAGGCTTCAATTATAACATCCAAACACGCCTGTTGACCCGTCAGGTAGCGTCCGTGCACACGCCTGCCGTGCACACGCCTGCCGTGCACACGCACACACACACACTCGTGCATCCAGCCGGAGACCCGAGCCACGCGGTCGTGATACATCACCACCTACACGCAGCGGTGTCAGCCTCCGACAACTGCTCCTGAGCCCCGGCGGAGGAAACACATTCATCATTATGACACCGCACGTACACACACACACACACACACACACACACACACACACACACACACACACACACACACGGGCGTCCTAGAAGAAGAAGAAGAGGGAAAAAAGCGACATAAAACAACGCCGCGGCCGCCGAGGCGTGAAGACGACTCCATCACGCCGCACATCACGCGTACTCGACACGCTTCCCGCCTAAACAACGACATTACAGAAAAACGACATCAAACTCCGTCTACGTTTTCCCGCCACAACTTTCACTTTCTCATAATCTCAATTCAAATCCGAGCAGACGTCCGTCCTGGGAGTCGTCGTTCCTCCTCCTCCTCCCTCGTTCACACCTTTCACCTCCTCCTCCTCGTGTCAATTCTCACCCGAGCTCCTTCCAATTCACGTCTTTGTCGTTTCTAAGATTAGTCCCCATCATGTGCCTCGCTGGGTGGTTTTACCCGCCTCCTGCACGATGGCGGATTTTTGTTTGACTACGATTCATCGATATGGAATCAACGACGTGAGAAGCTTTTAACCCCGTATGGATCGGGTGACGGCATCCCGCAGAATTTGCGGTTGTTCTTGGAGCTCGAAACGACAAACAGGAGTCATTTGCACCTTTTTTTTTTTTTTCCTTCTCCGAAAAGTCACGTGGAGGAAAGTTTGGACTCGATGGTGCACGAGAAGACAGAAACCTGGACAAATAAAGCTCATATGTGACATATTTAATCTGTGATCCATCAATATCTGAGAAGCTTTTAACCCCGTATGGATCTGAATCACATCCAGCAGGATCCTTTGCAGACTTCCTGGATGTTCTAAGAGCTAGAAATGACCAACATCTGTGCAATTTTCAGCTTTTTTAGGAGATTTTTCTGCAATAAATTCATGTGAAACGCGGCGGCTGTTTTCACACAGAGACAATCCGCGAGCTTGGACTGAAGTGTGCATGAGAAAACAAAAAGAATCTGGAGAAGCATTAGCATTTTAGCAATCCTTCTTCTTGGACACGGGGCTGGTGAGCGGAGAAGCAGCTGAGGACGAGTTTAGCGACAGATTAGCTCGATTGCTAACTCGAAATGAATAAAGTTTACCAAGCGTGAGGTGAAAAATGATAATTCCAGTGAAGTTTAACCTTTGAGATGCACCTTTAGCTTTGATTTTAAATCATAATAACATTTAAAATCCCTGCCTGCCCTCCAGAAGCTCCTTTCTGTAAAGCAAACTTACATTATTTAGTTTATTTCCATTAAAAAAAAAACCCCGATCCATTCCCGTATAAAAATGGGCTGAAACTAAAGTGTGCATGAGAAAACAAAAAGTCTGGATAAATAAAGTTCTGCAAGCTTTAGCAATCCTTCTTCTTCTCTGAAGTGGGACAAGCCAACCAGAGAAGCAACTGACGGTAGAATTAGCAAAATTATTAACCAATTATTGCACTTGCAGATTAGCTCGATTGCTAACTCAAAATAAGTATCGGGTTAAAAATGCTAATTCCAGTGAAGTCAGACCTCTAAGATGCACCTTCAGCATTGATTCTAAATTATAATCTCATGGTTGTGATTAAACCCTTACAGACTGATCTCTGTTTACATATTTAGACGTTTATTTCCATTAAAACATGATCCATTCCTGTCTTTAAATGGGCTTTGATGTAACTCTGCACTGCTGTTTGGACTGAAGTGTGCAGGAGAAGACATGAATCTGGAGAAATAAAGTCCTGCAAGCATTAGCATGTTTGCAATCCTTCTTCTTGGAGATGGGACAAGACACCGAGAGAAGCAACTGAGGATGTGTGTTTGGTAGTTTAGCAACAGATTAGCTCGATTGCTAACTCACGTATCAGGTGGAAAATGCTAATTCCAATGAAGTTTAACCTCTGAGATGCACCTTTAGCATTGATTTTAAATTGTAATCTCATGGTTAAACCCTTAAAGACTCATCTCTGGGTATCAAAGTTACGTATCGGGACGTTTATTTCCATTAAAACATGATGCATTCCTGTCTTTAAATGGGCTTCGATGTGACTCTGCGTTGCTTCTTGGACTAAATTCTGCAGGAACAAACATAAAACTAGAGAAATTAAGCCCTGCGAGCTTTAGCATGTTTGCAACTGGAGTGTCGAGTGCAACCAGAGTTTTGTAGCCGTGATTAGACAAATCTGCAAACACTGGATATACTTTGTGATCTTCCTGCAGGAAACATCGGGCTTCTTGCGACCGGACGAAGGCGAGCGCGACGACGCCGATGTCTGAAGCGCTCGCGGCGGATCTCCGAGGCCGGACCAGACGGGGCGTCTCGGAGCCCGGCGGTCTCTCCACGCCGCCCCCTCGACTCACAGATACTCGCATTTCTCACGAGAACCCTATGTCGTCTGTCACAGGACCCTTTTCAGCTGTTGGCTCCGTGATTTGTGTCCTTTCAGACGAGG
>NW_007578976.1:216375-221524 GCF_000690725.1 Stegastes partitus | reverse complement strand
GCCATAAAGAGGATCTATGGCGAGCTGTTCACTTTAGCGTGTCCGTCTAAGTGGTGGCTTGTGTACACACTTGGCGAGGATGTGCTATTTTGGAGCATTATTGCGAGTCTGTCTCCTTGTTCTCCCAAACACTGTGTACTTGTTACAGTTAGCAGCCGAGTGTTCCTGTTCACTCAGACGTGAGCTACACGGTCGCTCGTTGCCGAGCAGAAATGATTTCTAAAAGGCTGCACCTTCTGCAGACGAGGAGCGCGATGCACCCCGAGGAACCTCGCAGCGCCGCACCAGATGTACCGTCATGTCTGGAACAATTTGTTGTGATTTCACAGATTCCAGCCTGTTTTGTTCAATCGCAGATAATGTCTGGGACGAGCTCAGGAACTGTTAAATTAATTTACCAGTTAACTGTGAAAACAAAAGGGACCAAACTGTCCATGACGTCTGTATTGTTTGTTTGTTTTTCTTAATTCTTTTATAATGTACGACCATAAAATGACTCCGTTTCTCTTTTACTGAGTTTAATCAGCAAAAACAGACACTTTTCAGACATTTTGTATTATTTAAATTAAAAATTATGCACGATAAGGACCAAAAAATATGTTTTTATTTTGCTAAATTACAGGAAGTAACAGCAAAAAAATAATAATCACATATTTTATTTATTTTTTTAAATTTTCGCACCCGAATAAAAAAAAAAAAAACTGTGTTTAAATTTGCCAAAAATTAAATTATTTATTTTAGAAAGAAAAAAAAAAGTCTACTGAGGCTTGAATAAAATGCTTTGTTAAAATTATTATTATTTTTATCTTTTTCCTGTTTTGTTAAATTACAGACAATAACTCATAATTTTTTATTTTTTGCACAAGATAACTATAAAAAAAAAACCTTGAGGCAGAAAATAAAATCAACATTAGCAATCTGCTTTTCTTTTACACAAATATTTGTTGTTATTTGAAATATAATTAATGCAGAAGAATATTTTTAACCAGTTTTTAAATAACGTTTGTCCCATTTTATTCAATAACAGATCATAGCTAATAAAACACGTATTAATTTATATATTGACTGTAAGAAAAACGCCATAAATCCTCCATAACATGTTATTTTCACAGTTTTAGTTCCTCCCAGTATTCCACTATATCTAATGTATTTCTTTTCTTGCACCCTGGCTGCCTGATCTTCACCGTTCCGGGTTTCTGTTTGGGCCTCCAACACCAGGAGGTGAGGAGGGTCACATATTTCCCAGAGACGGACCCGGCCCGGGCTGAAAGCAAAGGCCAGAGGTCCTGCTCCGGTTTTCCTTTTTCTCTCACTTTACCCTCCTTTTTTTTTTTTCTTTTTTCCCAGTGTGTGTGTTTCCAGGCCTCTGAGAGATTAGACTGTTACTTCCACTTAGTTCTCACACGATCTCTGCTAATATTTGTCAAGTCTGATGTTGTCGGGGGGCCGTCAGCGCCGGCGAGGGAGGGAAGAGGCAACAGCGCGATGTGGAGGCGAGCCGAGGAGGTGAATGCAGATTCCTTGTTTTACTCCGACGCCGAGGAGCAGCGCTCTTAAACACAACGACGGGAAAAAATGTAAAGATCGCCACGGCCTCGGGAGGCGTGTTCGCGTAAATGCGAGGTGTCATCTCGGTGAGCGCTCGCCGCTCCAACCTGTCCGCCTCCTCCTGCTCCTCCTCCTCCTCCTCCTCCTCCGCCTCCTCCTCCTCGGCTGGTAAGAGACCACAGACGGGCGCAACAGGAAGAGGAGGCGCGGCCGGCGGCGGCGTCCTCGTCCACGCCGCTGACACTGATTAATGAGCGAGCGGCCTCGTCGCCGCGGCGTCGGGGTAATAGACTGGTGGGGAGTCAATGGACGGGGTAAAGAGCGCGACCCGGGGGGGACGAGGACGCAGCTTCTGACATCTCTGATCTCCTGTAGCATCATTTAAAGCACTTCTACAGCAACGCCTCGTCTCCAACCCCTCGGTGACCTCGTTAAACTCAGGCTGACGCCGACGAACCGAACCGTCCACGCGTGACCACTTGTCGCCGTGTTTACGAGTCACAAAACTGGTTTGTTTAGACTGTTTTCGGAGGCCAGAGTGCAAGAAATCATGTCGAATTCAGAAGAAAAACAACAGAAATTATGATTTTTGTTGAAGATTTGCGGCTCCAGGGTACAAAACGCACGTCTGTGATGCTTAATGTCGAGTTTATGTCGATGCTGTGGTGACGTTTCTACACGACTAAACTCCATTCTCAATCGTGTTTTCATGTGAATTGTACTTTCTGCCAGATTACGTTCATTTGTGACGCATTAAAAACACATTTCTGATCAAATTAAGCCATTTCTTGTCGCCTCTTTTCAGTCAACCAATCATATATCAGCTGTGGTGGGATAACTCCAAACAGGAAGTCCGAATTTAACCCAAACTGTGCTATCGTCTGACCCCTAACTAGACCACTTTGGTGCCTAAACTTAACCAACCTTCTGACACGTGGAAGTGTCGACCAAATCGTGACACTTTTCTCAATCAAACCACCAAGTTTTGGGGCCTAAACCGACCAAACAGCCCCTGAAAACCAAATTCAAGTCCGAGGAGATCAGTCTTGTGGGTGAAAATCCAGCTGCTGACTCACATGTTCCTCCATACGAGCTTCTTCAACCTGGAAGTCTTTCCTGCTACGTCACATTCATGCATCAGTTTCCGAATTAAATTGGGTTTCTTTCAAAGCGTAGACGAGGAAGCAGCTACGTTGTGTTGGAATGCAGTCCTCCATAGCTCCATAGTCTCACTACAGGGAATCATTGTGCATCAGCACATAGTGACTCTACGACATGAGACATATCTCTGGTGTTTCTGTGATTGTGCAGGTGGACAATGAAGCTATTAAAGGATCCTGTGACCAGATTTCAATTCTGATTTTACTTCATGCAATCACACGATCAATCTGCTCGGATACAAACTCTGTCACTGCAACTCGCAAAACTCTCCGCGTCCTGATTTCCCTCTGATTTAATTATTAAACAGACTTTTCAGTCGTATCTCCGCCGCTTCTTTCAGATTCTGCATCCGCCATGTTGGATTCCTTTTGCGGAATAAGCCCCGCCTCCAAAAGCGTTGCCTAGCTTAAGACTGGATGGCTAATTTGTCAAAAATGTGCAATTCGATTGGAATCTCTGCGATACAACGCCACACCAGGTGAACTGTGGTTCACTTAAACAGTGAGTTTATGGCTCCTAAATGGCTAAATGTGGACGTTTTACAGGCTGGATGATGCTCAGCTTTACAGGTTGAACTGTTTCCAATCAAAACTGCGGTTTAAGACAATGCAATTTGCAGAAATGCTGCAAATTGCAATACATTTTGAACCTCTAATGCAGGATTTAACCTGTTTTGTCGCTGATTTTACAAATTCCTGCGTCCTTCATGTGCACTTCTTGCTGGTTTCTCACCTTTTAAAGCTCCCTCACATGTTTTAAACTCATTATATGGTGAATTTTACCATTAAATGTCTGAAAAAGCACAATTAGACGATCTGCTCATTGAACTTCTGCACATTTTGCATTTTTTTCATCACCACAAACATATTTCTCATTACAAGAAGCCCTCCAGAGGTGTTCTCCTGGATGCAAACAGCCGTGCATCATGTGTGAATTTCAGTGTTTCACCACTTCATTGCTGTTCAGCACCGTGAGTCACCAGAAGTTAAGTGCAGCATCTGAGTGAAAGAAGAAGAAAATAAAAGACCTTCACAGGGAAAAACGAAGAACTACAGCACAGTTATTCTCTCTCTCTCCCAGCAGAGAGAAAAAAAAAGATCCATCAACAAATAGGCGCTGTGAGCTGAGGGGACATAAGTGGGACATGATGCGCTGCGTGTGGAGAAAACACATGACCGTGATGTCGGGCATGAAAACCTCCCTTTGTCCCCGCTCGACAAATTCCAGAGTTTAAACTGAATTACGGCAAATCCAATTGAAGCACACGGGATAGCAGTCAGCCGTGCATTCCTGCATGTTCCCTCCCTTTTTCTCCCCCCCTCTCTCCCGGTCACATTTCCATCCAAGTGTCCAAAGTGAGCAGAATAACATGCGCAAAATGTTGGAGGAAAAAACGCCTCTGGAGGAGTTGGATCGGTCTCATGTGACCGATTCCGTCTCCGGCACTGAGATTTTTTTTTTAGTATTTTCTTTCTTATTCTGGTTTGATTCTCGCTCCGAAGCAGCAGCAGCAGCAGGGAGGGAGCACGCACCGGAGAGAGCCGGTGCGCTCCCACGAACCGGCTGCACGGTCCCGAACGCGCCGACCACAAGAGCCGGAGAGAAACTGGGCGGCTGCCGCGGATCGAGGCAACTTCCTCTCTCCCCCTCCCCGGTTCCGAGCCGGAGAACCGAGGAACCTGACGGCCGGGGTGTGGGTTTGAGACGATCCGACGACGGTGCAGCAGATAATAAGAGCTCCACCAAAAGACGGAGGTTTATTCGCGGCGTTAATTCCCCATAATGGCGTTCATTCATCACCATCCTGTCTGAGGCTGATAAGAGCCGCGGGCGCTCCTGCGATCCCCCGCGCAATTTATCGACGGATATTAATAACAACAAGGCAGAACTAACACAATCACACAGTCTCCATTCTGACCCCGATTCCAGGCACATATCGGAGCGTCGTTTCCACGTCGGACAGCTGCTTTTCAGGACAGTGGCAACGAGCAGGAAGACACAGAAATAAAAAAAAAAAAAAAGAAAAACACGCAAACACAAGAGGAACAACTCACATTCTGTCTCCGGGAACAAGCAGGCGGCTCTCCACCATCATATCGGGCAGAAAATCCAGATTGTAGGATGAAGTCATGTTGCCTGCGTCCACACAGCCCGAGTGTGTGTGTGTGTGTGTGTGTGTGTGTGTGTGTGTAAGTGTCAGTGTGTGTGTGTGTGTGTGTGCGCGCGCCTCCGCCGCCGCTGTGCGCCTCCGCCGGATAAATAAAGGAGCGTCGCCCAAAACTGCGCCTGCTGGCCGCGGAGACGGAGAGGGACAGGTGCAAGAGCCGAGGCCTCCCCAAAGGCAGTGTAGCCAGCCGCACACTCTCTGTCCGCATCCAGCAGTTGTCACATTCTCCTCTCCCTCTCCCCCATTCGCTTTTTTTCCTCTCTCTCTCTCTCT
>NW_007578976.1:198221-213906 GCF_000690725.1 Stegastes partitus | reverse complement strand
AGAAGCAACAACTGATTCCTGCGATGATGGTTTATTTGTATTGCATATAAGTCATGATTGAGTGTTTACAAACTCAGGTTCCTTTGTGGTTTTCTTTCTACTGTTGCTTGCTCAAAGGGAATAAAAAGGAGATTCGAATTTCTTTGGTTTCTCTATAACTTTGTGACGTTTTCTCACCGTGTGACGCACTTCGAGACGAATCGCTCCAACCGATAACACAAAATTGAATTACGTTCATCCGGTCAGGCTAACGAAACCAGATTAATCCCACCGGTTTGACTTAGATGCACTTAAATCCTTTGATTCCTCGCCGACTAACGTTGCTGCTTAAAAAACTTACGGTTTCCAATTTGTCCAACTTACGCGTTTGTAAAACACAAAACGTGATTTTGTCTTTATCGTTTTTACTTTTTGGTTGAGCTGCAGCAGAAACACGAACAACGCTGGAGGAGCATAAACCTGATTTTTTTTTTTTTGCTGAAATTCGAATCTGGACTCAAAGAGACAAAACGTCATTCAAAGCAGATAGAATCCAAACAAGCCAGCACTTCACCTCAACTGCATCTCAAACACACGTTGTACAGCGCATGAATTGTCGAATTAAATCAAACAAACCATTAGAACGCTTCGCTGTGGGGACTTAATGAAAACGCCGGCCGGTTCGGTGATTTACAATCAAATGAGTTGGCCGAAATTTCGGAGAGAGCCGCCATTCCGCGTGGGGATAGCTTTGTAATAATGAACCTGACCGTAATTTGCTGCAAATTTGCTGACTCTATTTTACGCCGCGTTAATTGCGTGGATCCAGCATGCCTCCCCGTGGACCCGCAGCGGGCTCCAACGCGCCCCTGTGCAGCAGCACCACTACCAGGTTGCCCCACTTCCTTCCTCCTTCCTCCTTCCTCGGGAGGGAAAAAAAAAAAAAAAAAAGAGGGGAGGCACTCCAGTAAAATAATGAGCCTCTCTTAGACTGAGAGAGGCGGCTCTCTGGGGGAAGAATATGAGTATCTGGGTCAATGGGAAAAAAAAAAAAAGTGCTCGGTATGCACACATACAGCGGGGTAAGTGTATGGCGTGGGTGGGACTTGGCCCGCGGCCCTGCTTCGGGGGTCAGCTCGCATGTTTACTTGCAAGGACTGAGGTCAGAGCGTGGATGGGAAAGGCTGATCGTACATCAGCGCCTCGGGGCTCGCGGCGTCCCAGGAGTGGGGACGGCGCTGCATGTTTCACCGCACTTGACCCTTCTCAGAACAGGGTCCGTACAGGACGTTATGTAACCCACATCGTAATCACCATCGCCTCGCCGCCGCTGCGGGGCTTTTGACGCTCGCGGTAGTCGAGCCGGACGACAAACCCCCCGAATCCGTTTGTGAGCCGACAAAGAAAGGCGGCGATGCAAGAAACGCCACCATAACTCCTGCACCGACCGATTCTTGTTTCATCCAAACTGCATCCTTTCTCTAAATAGCACAACACGCCTTTTGCTTCCCGTTTTTTTAACCGTTTGCTTCCTGCAGGTTAAAGATTCAGCAACTCAAAGTCCTTCAGTTTTACTCCCACTGAATATTTACTCCTACTTCAGCTTCAGGGTTTTGAGAAATCAGTTTTCTGCCTTCACCCGAATATAATACAGGTAAGAGGGCGTTTGTTTAAAGGTGCTAGAAGCAAACTAGTGCTCATTTATCTGTCAGGAAACAGGGTCTCTGTTCAATTTTTAACACAGAAGAATCTTATCTTGATGCTGGACTTAAACCATCAAAAGAATTTGATACAGCTGTATTGTTTTAATTTAGGTAAATTATGACTAATGAGTTCAGTTTAGTGTCATTTTTCAACATGCAGCGAGCGGATAGATCTTCGAAAATCTATGAAGGTTAGAACTTGATGTGTTCTCAGTGCTTTAAACCTGCATTCTTTGTAACAGCCACCAGGGGGCGACTCCTGCAAGAAGTCCAATTGTTTAGAAACCTATAAGAAAATGACTCCACTTCTCACTAGATCTGTTACCTCAGTGAACATTTCCTTGTGAATTTTAGGGTCTCAACTGCTGGATAAAAGACTTTTTGAATACAACACGGTGTTTATTTGGCAAATTATGAGTTTAATTTGGCGTAAAATAGACAATAAAGCAGATATTGCATTAGACATGCCTTGTGACAGGCAGATTGTTACCATAATCGTAACAATAAAACGAAAATAATTTTAAAAAACAATATTTTCTTATTAAAATACAATTTTAAAAAATATAATATGACAGTTAAACTGCAAAAAAACAAATTACTTTTTTTTTTTTTTTTTTTAAATATACAGATTTCTGATGTAATTGTTGACAATTTTGGCTTATTTTTGTAATTTTCATGTAAATATATATTTTTTTCTTTGTGATTTTACCACATATTAACTGTAAATTAACAAAACATAAAAACGTGTATCATAACTGTAAATTATTCAAACAAGTTAATTAGTTAATTATACAAATACAAACCACCTGTTTAACTATATTACCTTGCAGACTGCTCTAATTGAATAGAATCACAACCATATTTAGAAAGATGCCACCCACTAGTAGTACATTATATGTGATGACAGGAAGCTTCACGTCTACGTTCCTCCACGTCTGCGTTAAACCTCACCAACACCTGTCTATGTGCAGGTGTTTGCAGCGAGTCGCCTGAAACGTTCTCCTGCGCCGAACAATCAGCCAATCAAACCTCCTCGTTTAGCCTCCGATTGTAAACAAACGTCTCCAAACAAAAAGCCTCCGTCTATTAATAAAACATGAACATTCTCAATTTTCAACGTAGCCATGTGAAACCGACAGCTGACGGGAGGGCGGAAAAACGACAACGTTTTAATATGCAATTTGTGTTGCAGCTGTTTAATATTGCATTTAATGCGATGCATATGTTTGCTAGCATGTGCTGCTGTGAATTTCTGATGACATCCAGGAGAAAGAGTTGCAAAAAGGCAGGTTGTTTAAGGAGCTGGAATCAGATAACTGAATGCACTTAATACAAAAGAAAAGGCTCTGAGTGGCTTCAGACGGCATCTTGCTGCAGCGAATAAAGAAATGTTGTGTACTCGCTGACGAGCAGCGTGACCCTGAACAACCGGTGGTATGTAGCGCGAAGACGGAGGCCTGATCCTGACCTCGTGACATCCGTACGACAACAGAGCCTCGCATACAACATGGATAATGAAGGGCCATGTTTCGTCCCAGACCTTGGGATGATCTTGTCACATGTGCTAAACGTTCATGACACCAGAGTGGCGAGGAGGACGCTGCCGACGGTGGAGTCGTGCTCGAGTTAACTGAGGCGCTGCGAGAACTTCTCGACCGACAGGAAAGGAGGATTCAGCTGTGGATCTACTGTCAGGACACACGGCTGAGATGTTTCCTCAATTCTCAACAAATCTGCAGGTCGTTTAACGGCAGAACAATGTCCATTAAAATCCCCAACTTGAGGATTTTGTCCACACGTTTTCGTCTATACATCTGATCAATCTGATAAATTACAAGATGTATCTTGTTTAATACATATAATTAAAGCACTAATTTTATGTTCAGAGGTTGTAATCAAACAAATCACCATTTGTATAGAAATACAGATGTTGAACATTTTTTAATTTAATAATAAATACAAAAAAATCCGTAAAATACCCGTTATAAAATGACATATCATTTTTCAGTCCTACTATATTTATATATAATTTTTCTTTCAAATAACGGCGAATATCGATTAGCATACAGTAAAAAAAAAAAAAGCTTGAATTTAGTCAAACATTCTAAAATCTTTTTAGAAAAATATTAGTTGAAAAAAATACAAATTTTTAATGTGGCCTTTTTTTGTTTGTGGAGACAACATGTACATTTTTTTTTTTCTGTGATTTTACTAGAAATATAACAACAGGAACAATCATTTAAATAAATACGATTTTATAATATAGAATAATGACAATTATATGTAAAATAATTTTATTTTTGCTGATTTAAATAAAGCTAAAAAAAAGCATAATTTTGCTGTCAAATATTGTAAACCAATGAACTAGTATTTGTAAAAAATAATCTGTAAAATAATCCTAATTTTTTTCTGATTTAAATTTTTAAAAAGGTGTAATTTTACAGTCAAGCATAACATAAAAGAACAAATGAATATCTGTAAAAAATAAAAAAAATTGGACATTATTAACCATGTTTGGTTGTTTATTGTTGTGTTATTTTTTTTTTTTGCTGTGGTTTTACTAGATATTATCTGTAAAATTACAGTAAATTCATGTTGTTGCATGACCAGGCTGCCTGACAATCTACAGTCGGTTTGCATGACTCAGCGCTTTTCCTCTCACCACAAACAGGAGCAAAAATCCGAACCGAGCCGCCGCATTTCGAAGCCCATGCGAAGAACAAGACGGGTGCTGTCGGCTCGCGTAACTTCCCGCGACTCCAGAAGAACGCTGACACCTTAAAAGCATCTTTGAGCCGGGCGCTGCTGTCGGAGGGGCGGCGGCGGTCGGATCCGCTGAACATTTCGTACGAATCTTCTCTTTCCCCGCCTTCACCCGTCACCTCTCCCATCACTCCGTCTCTTCACCCCGAGGCCTCCGTGCTTCTGCGAGATCCCGCTCGTGGCGAGGTCTGCCTCTGCCCTCGCTTTTGTCTTTCTCGCCTCTTCCCTCCGTCTACTTATTTCTATCTTTCTTCATCTTTCTAACCTCGGGCTTTGGGTGGAGGGAGGTGGGCTCAGCTGCCCGAACAATACGAATCGATCAGTTTGGAAAGGAGGAGGACGAGATAAAAGAACGAAACAAAGAGGCAGCATCTAAAAAAAAAAAACTAGCAAATTAAAAAGAGAAGATGCTGCCTATGAGATAGAGCATCATCCTGGTTGCTTCCTGCTTGCATCTCACCCAGAGGAGAGGATTGTGGGTAGCTGATGGCGCCGGCTTTTCACACGTGAATATTTAATGAAGGGGCTCATGAATAATTCAGAAAAGCAAGCAGCTGCGTTTGAGCCTAAGTGGACATGTGAGGGGCCCGAAACCAGACAGACCCCGGACGCTGGAAGACGGCGTTTTGATCAGCGGATGTTCTTCGCTCCGCTCGCAAACTTCCCGCAATAAAACCCGAGCCTCTCCGCTGCTGCTCCAGCAGAGTGAATGGATCCTTTTCAATCTTTACATCTCATTCCTGCCACTTTCACGCTCCTCTGTCCCGGTCGGTTTGTTGCCGGACCCCGGTGAGGACACCGTGTTCCAGTCAGCGTGGATCCCAGCTCCACCTGTGGGGCTGCGAGCCTCTAAATGCTCGCTGACCTGTTTTGCACACGACCTGACACAACACATAAACTCAGAACGCCGCTCGACTGACGCACCGGCTCGCCGCTTCGTTTCGTTCCTATCAAATGGCCGTTTTCCACGAATCAGGTGTAAGACATCCGGTCAGTTTTGCGCGTCTTAGTCGTGTTCGGGGTACACGTGTGCGCTTTGGGTGGGAAAAAAAAAAAAATAGAGATTTTATGCATTTTTTTTGCCTTCACGGTTTGTCTCCAGATTAACAAGACGCAGCATGTAGCGGGATGTGAAGGCACAGCGGAGAGCGTCACTGGTTCAGGGATGAAAAACATTACAGAGACGAGACTTAATACCGTGTCCTCATACTGCCACCACCAAGAATAAGCCACTTCACGGGATTTCTCTCCCCGTGTTTGACTTTCATCTCGGCATAAATACGACTGGTGGTTTGGCCACGAAGGTGATGCTAAGCAGGAGGTGTCACCTGTCTCGCGGTGTGACCATGAAGATAGCAAACAGCTGGAGTGCTTTACACATGGAGCAAAAAGTGTAAATTAAATAATAATGATGAGGCAACACGTGAGGTCATGTGACGCAAATATTGAACCTTAAATAATTCTTGGTGTCCGATTAGCTTTGGTCTGACTCTACAAGACGCCCCCAGAATAAAAATCGAGTCCATCATCAATAATCAACTCGACAATAATTACACTGCACACAACACAGTGGCGTTCTCACTAGCAGCCAGCAGGGGGCGACTCCTCTACTTATAATAAGAAGTAAGAATGCATAGAAGTCTATGAGAAAATTACCTGACTTCTTATTTCATCTGTTGCCACGGTATACATTTTCAATATGAGTTTATGGTCTTAATCGCGAGATTTAAGACTTCTTCAATGGAGAATGGCGTTAAGTTTTTATGTTACAGTCCAATTTATCGTAAAATAGTCGACAATGCAGGATATACTTCAGGCTGGGCCACCTTGTGATAAATACCGTGTAATGTTCTCGGGTTATGCAGCTCCGGTTTGTTTTAAAAGAACCAACATATCAAATAGGAAAAGACGTTGCAGTTTTTATTTACCATGTTTGTTATGATCATGATTATCCTCACACAGCTTCTCCTCAAGCCAATCATGATCATGTTTGGTTTTCCTGACATCAATCTTTTCCAGTTATGACAACTTCGAGGAATTAGCTACGATTGCTAATTCCCCTCGCTGCTACTATTCACCACATGTTTAACGACTGGTAGCATAAACACACATTTAAACACAGATTACTCATCAAAATTAAGTTGTTCCACAATATTACAACATGATACTTCATTATCGTAAATATTAAAACAACTTAAGTTGGCAAACTAAACAAAATGATGTTGCACCAATGTTCAGGAGGTAGCGGAGGGGACTTCAAATCCTGAGCTTGAAATTAAGTTATCAAGCTAATTTTCTTAAGTTAGCTCAACTTGAGTTTGGCTTTAAATCAACTAATGTGGAAATTTAAGTAAAATGTTTAGCTTATGCAACATTATTAAACCAACAAATCGAAATAATGGTTTCATTTTTTTTTTTTTTTCTTATCTTGGAACCATATTTTTAATTAAATGATGGAAATAGGAATCCTTAATTTCAGGCTGCACGCCAACGACCACAAAGGGATGCAGAAAGTATGAATTAGCTTTAATCCAAGGGGGACGTCTGAGCTCAGATAATTACTATAAAGAGTTCTGATTTAAACACCGTGTTTGATGTCTGTGTTTCACTTCGACTCGGAGAAGACTTTTAAAAACCATCACATGTCGACCGACGCGCTCCTTCACAGTGCGTTGCAGGACATTGTGATCAAACCCGGCGCTGTCGAGCAAATACCTGCTGACCTGCTCGCTGACCCTCACGCGCTAACGTCTGCACCGGAGGTCTGCACATGACATATGTGTGGCTCCGCCGACTCGCGCACCAGCACACTTGATGCCCCTGAAGAGGCCTCGCGGCAACGCTGCTGCTGCTGCTGCTGTCTGCTAGTTTTAATAGTCTCTGCTAGACCGAACCGGACAAAGCTCAGCCGCACTCAAGTAGAAACACATCGCCGCCATCGAGGGAAGACCTCGTATCACCCAACTCTCCACGAGCGCCGGGTTAATCCTGAGCTATTTTTAAGGATTTAATCAAGTGAAGTCTCGCCAGTTTCTTTTTTTTTTATTTCTTCCCCTTCTTCTTCCAACCACCCTATAGCGGACTGAGGAAGGCTTTGAAGTGCGGGTAAAGTTGCAGCTTTAACCTAAAGCTCTATGTGATAAAATTTTCATTATAACATAACTTTTAACGGGGGCTCTCTGGAATGTAACAAAGCCTTTAGCTTAATTCGAGAGCCTTGGAAATCGCCCCTTCTTTTCCGCTCGGTGCTGGATGCTGCTGGGAGGCCGTGCATTTCTTCGTTATCAGCAGAAAAACGGACGGACGTGGACCTTTTAGGGCCATTTGGGGACACGCGTGCAAAAAAATGATGAAACAAAAGGCCAAATATATGAAACTAGCTTAACCGGGGAGTATTTGGCATCTCGTAAAACCCATGTGTTTGTATATACCAAACTGTTTTACACATTCATACACACTGCATGTGCAGACTCCTATGGTATTAATATTGTCAACAATGTCGACAGGAACTCTTAATCCTCCAAACCCCAAACCAATTCTGGGTGTTTTATTTGCTCCTGTAACACTTTCACTCGCTACAGATTCATTTTCGTCGCACCCACAGTTGTCACCAATACTGGAAAACAACGGTGGCTCCAAATTCAGGTGATACTTTACGACTTTTTCTCTATTTTTACAACAAACTAGATGTTTTTGACACATCAGCTCCAGAAAGATGTTTCACCAAGCGACATGCATCTTCCTACAACTTCCTGAAAACTTGTCCGCACACCATTTTTGAACCATTTATTTTATTGACCAGCTGTGTTTAATTTTACTCTTTGGTTCTTGCACTTGTCTCCTGGCCTTTCTGTGGACAACGCCTGCAGTTCAGTCGAAAAAAATCACAGTTTTGTTTTTGTTTTTTGGGCACAACTGAGGCAGTCGTGGCTTCTTGGTTGTGCAGAAGCCAGAAGATCAGGAAGGATGCGTTTTATTTTGTTTCCGAACAGAATCTAGTGCGAACGGTTTGTTTTTGGTGAATTTTTTGGGTGATTTTGACGAAATATCGCAATTTCAAGATTAGATTTGGTTAAGTTTCAGTGATGGTCATCGGCCTGTCTTAGCGAATGCTGCTAACGGTTAGCGGCCGAAGACTTTAGCAGCATTAGCAGCGAAGAAGGCGGTAGAGAAGCTGCATTGGCGCTTGTTGTTAAATGTTTTCCCGCTACATACCCTCAAGAACAACGTAACGGCCCAATCTGCAGCGTAACACTACTCTTTTATAATGCTGGTGAGATCCCTGCATGTCAGACCTTTCCTTTGGATCTCTTCATGACTTTCTGTTTCTGGGGCTGACAAAAGATGTCATTTTGGTGTATTTCCCAAAAGATAACATTCATTTCAAACCTGCAGGTGGGTTTTAGGGTTTAGTGAGTAAAACGGTTTTTAAATTTGAGGCTCGACGACATAACATTCCAGAAAAGGTGACTCCGTCCTGTTGGATGAAACACCACCACAGACTTGTAAGTTATCCGTCTCCACAGTGCGAACAAGTCACCCGGAGGTGCCGCTGTGTTAGCTTAGCGCCCCGAAGCCCTCCCCCTTGACTTCAAATGATTTCTAAATGTGTGTAGGAGGCGGGGGCCGGCTGCTGCAAAGAGCTATGTTTCATTACTCTTTATAGAGAGTTTAATAAGCCTGCGAAGTAAGAGAACAGAAATCCTTAATGGGGCATATAATCCTTGGAGATACAGCCCTTTAGCTCGCACAGTCCGGCCCGGCACAAGGTGTAGAAATGGATCGCGCCGTAAAGCTGCGACGCCGCGCCGCCATTCCTCCTCCTCCTGCCGATGCAAATGGAGGATATTCTCCGGCCACTCAAAGCGGCGTCCGCTCCACCTGCGGTGCATCGGAGCGTGCTCCAACTGTAATTGGCCATCGCATCGGTGACAGAGAGGCCCTTCCATTCATCACAACACCCTCCCCTCCATCCTCCTCCTCCTCCTCCTCGCCGTCGTCAGCGGCGCCAACTCGGACCAATCTCTCCCTCACTTTCCAATTCCTCCCCTCCTCCCCCCTCTCCCTCCCCCGTCCTCCCTCTCTGCTCCTTTTCCTCATTAAAGTGGGACCCAGGCAGTAGCGGTCACTGCCTCTCATTTATTTTCATTTGAAACTGGTGCAGCTCCACTGATCCTCTGGGGCTGCAGGAGAGAGAGTAGGATGGTGTCATTCTGATAACAACCGACACACACACACACACAGATATGTACTGTACGTGCACACACACACACCCCCCAGCCCAACCCCGAAACCCCCACAACCGCACACACACACACACTCCGAGTGTAACACATCTGCTGCACAAAGTGGAAACGCACTCGAGAACACAAAGGGAGTGTGTGTGTGTGCATCCGCCTGCAAATAGATGCACTTTCACACCCATTTCAATTCATTTCACGCACATATTCACACATTTCATGTACCTGCAAGCTCCCGTGCTCTGTTCCCTCCCCCCTGAACCCCCCCCCCCCCACCTTGATTGTGTGATTTTTGAGAAGGTGATGATGGCGGGGGTGTGAATCAGGGGCCGATAAACCCGCCGCCCATTGTCACCTGTATGATTGCGAGTATTGATCTGAGGTCTGGGCATGCGGTGCACGTGCTCGCAGGTGTGTGGGGTTTTATTTTGAAGGCTGCCATGGCGCCCTCCTCACTTCCTGGACGTGTGTGTCCATGCATTGTATTGGAGTCGTGTCGGGGAGCCGCCCCGCCTGACACACTTTGATTGAAAAGGTGCTCGGCAGATTAAATCGTTGTAGCGGAGAACGGAGGCTTCGACGGCTGGTTTAGCAGATTCAAGAGGATGGTGGAGGAGGAGGAGGAGGAGGGAGGAGGGAGGATGTTTAGGGGGGAGGAAGGAGGCCGTTTTAACGCCCATTGCCCCGACCCATCTGGGGAAATGGCAGCGAGAGGCAGTGACTCTAAACCAACGGTCGTATCTTTAATAGAAGCCTAATATCCTCCACACCATTAGATAGACACACTGTGGAGGACTGAGTGGGAGGGGACGCTTGGTTTAACTGCCGGCACAGCCAGAGGGAGGGGCGGGAGGACGTCGACTCGCACAAGTAGGGATGATTATTGGTAAAGCATTAATTGCCAGGAAGTATTTAACCGATTAAAAGTATATTTAGAAGATGACAAACATGCGTCTCAGGAAATTCGGTTAATTGTAGTACCCGGTTTCGCCAACAGGTGGAGCCTGTTGCAACCCGAAGAAGTCGCAATCAGGGTCGTTCGAGCGTCGTAGTTATAAAAACAAATATTTGGGCTCAACAATAAAAAATTAATGCATCATACTATTTAAGTTACGACAGCTTTGAATTAAACTATGTTCAACCAGCAAACTTTACTGCGATCGGTGAATTTAGGGGAATTATTCTTGTCTTTACAAATAAATGATATTTTAAATTACTTAAAGATTGGTAGTGTAATACAGGTTTTTAAGGATGTGAAATCCTAGAAATTTGAGTTGAAATTACACAAAATATTAAGTTGATGCAACTACCAACACTGATGTGTCAACACAACTCATAAAATACAAGTTCGCAGCTTTAAGTTTCATAAATTTTTATCTGGCTCATCGGGCCACCGTGACAAAGACATGATGCATATTTGCACAATAGAAAATACACTATATATATAAACTATATAAATACACTTTTGGATTGGGTTGACATAATAATGTTGCATCAACTCAATATTGTGTGTAATTTAAACTCAAATATCTCTGTTTGTTGGTCTAAAAACTAAATTCCAGGTAATTAAATTGGCTGGAAAACGTAACTTTTCTTCATCTTGAGTTCAGGATTTCAAGTGACAAAAAAATCCCGTTTACTAAAAACAACAATACCTGTGAGCACGTCTGCTGTCAGGTTAATAATTCACCGGTTATTGACTGATAACGCTGTGAAAATTGTTCCCCTGACGAAGAGGAACATGTGCCAGTTACTTCCTCTTTCAGGAAAACTCCTCGGACTCGTTTCCTCCTTTACTTCCACAGCGGTCATTAAGCAGCAGCGCTCCGGATGTGAGGTGAAGCCCTGACTATGAACTTCAGAAGACTTCTCCGAGTGTTGCACCGTCATAAAGTCGGGAGACTCGCGAGAGACTGATTTAAAACGAAGCGGCCCGATCGATAGCGCTGAGGCTGAGATTACCCGACTGTAGGAGTTGATCCTCACAAACTCTGCAGGATGCTTTGTTTCAGGTGCACGGCTCGTTTTTGTTTGCTTTGACCTCTTCTTTTTAAAAACATCTGCATGTTGCTTCCAGTTTGAAACTCGCAGTCGTCGAACCGAAGCCAAGTTTCTGAAATGAAGCCACTTGAGCGTTTTTGTTAAAAGTCTCTCGAGAGCAACAAACAACATTAAACTGCTGCTTTCACTGGCAGAGGAAATGACGAGGAAACTGATCCTGATGGGTCCAAACCGGCTTTATGAAGGCACCATGTTAACACCCGATTCAAACACCCATAGAAGAGCCCATTATCGTACATGTGAGCGAGTAGGAGACTCAGTAGGTGAGTTGCATGACCTAATGCATGTAAAACCTCCAGCATCACCCTGAAAATGCACCAAGTACAGCTTTGCATCATGTACACGTAGCAACAGGCCGTATTTTAACCCAACCAATGATCTTTTTCTAAACCTAACCGAGCAGTTTTGGTGTCTAAACTGAGCTTAAACAAACACAGACTGAACAACACTCAAAATAAGTGAAAACATAATGTGACTTGAACTCAAGCTTCCTGGTTGAAAATCTGATGTACATCCAAACCCCAAATGTGGACTTCTGTAAGTCAAACAAAGTGGCTCGAGCATCATTAAACAGAGTAAAAAATGGCTTACCGAGCCAACCAGAAGGTGCAGAAGGTCCATACTGGCTCATATGTGTGGCAATGATCAGCAGCAATGACTTGAATTTCGTTGGACAATACCATTGGGCGACCTTTACTGTTACTCGTTGGCATAAAATCCTTTTGAGATGCACATCAGCAGGAACTTGGTTCAATCCCTGACAACATTTTGCAAGCCAACTAGAGCTGCCATCTTTGATTCTTGCTTTGTTTTTGCAGGACTTTCTGTTTTCCCGACTCATTTCCATACAAGGTTGTTTCGTGTCTGTAATTCTGTACAATTTGCAGACCGAGGCAACGTGACAGATGCAAAAACAAAAACAAGGCCCAATAATGAATGGTGAGAGATGAGCGAGAAGGTCGTGTTGTCGGATGTGAAATAGTTTCATACAGGACGAATGAACAACTTTGTATGCTACACAGCTAGCATGTGTTTAACTGGCTAATAAAGTACCCCAAAATTAAGTTCCTATACAAATAAACTGCGCTCAGTTTGACGGATTTCAAATTTTGTTTGGAAAAGTTTGACGAAGTGACAACGTCTGAGTACGAAAGTAGGAGGAAGGTCGGAGGCATTAACCAGAAACCAGACTTTCAGCAAGAAGGTGCAAAATATTCAGTCTCAGAATTAAATTTCACTCGTTTGTTTTTGGTTTTCTGGTTCAGATCAGGCACAAAGATCACGGTTAGGTTCAGGAGAATATCCCACTCTGGGAGGCACTTTTAAATCATAGATGCTTAGACGCCGAAATGACTTAGTTTGGGTTGAAACAATCTTTTCTCAACATGTTTGAAGCTCATCCTCCATTTTCTGGGCCATCTAATGTAAGACTTGTTGGCTAAAAAGGAGCAAATAGAAGTAAAAAAAAATAGTACTTATGATCCAAACAAACGTAATCCAGCAGAAAAGACGATTCCTTCAAAAAACGCTCGTAAAAGAACAGAATCCTGTAAACACGGCTAAACGTTTGTTTTCCCAAACTTCAGTCTCTCTGAAAACCGACTACAAAAGTTTAAATTTTCAATGTACTGGAGGCAAATTCTGGACCAGAACAAAAACAATCGAGGAGTTCCCTCAGGAGCCGATGGATTTCTGGTTGATTCGCATACGGAGCTGAGTGGAAACACGGCATTAATTTGCAGATTTTTAGCAGATGAAGCTCCATCTTCTCATCCTCCAAGACTGTTTGTGCCCCTAAAGACCCCATAATTTCCTCGTCTGCATGCATCATTATCCAGTTGTTCTGCCACTGGGAGCTAAACGCAGCACGAAGGCTCGACAGCTTCTGTAATATTCACACAGCTCAAAATTCGAGCCTTTCCTGGAGGATAAACACCAAAATAGCCTTTCTGACCGCCCTCCACCTGCATCTAAACTCCGTCCGTCCACCTCAAACCGCCGCACTTTCCTACCGAAGCCGTGGAAAATCTCCCCTCCCGCTCGCCTGATGCAGAAAAACCGTTCAAAGTCACATTTTTCATCGGGAAAATTGCAAATGAAGCGCACGCCTCAAAAGCAGTTTCATTTGTCACCCAATGAAGCATTCAGCGATCCAGTCAGTAAATTACGGTGCAATAAATTACTACCTGCAAAACATCAATGAAATATGTTGACTCGTCGCGAAAACAAGTCAACCCCGGCGCCACTCTGGTTTTTTTTTTTTTTCACCATCAGGTGCGCGGCGGAAACTCGTCTCAATCTTTTTTTTTTATGCGACGGGAACGGAGGAGTTCAGACGAAGTGTGAGCGGCGGCGGAGAGAAATTTATCAGCGGTGGGAAGTTTCAAATAAACGTTTTTGTAAAGACGGGATGGAGAGGGACGGGGTCGGCCGGATTGTTTTCAAAGCGGGGACGCCTTGAAACCGCCGCTTCACCAATTCCTGCTCATCTTCCCCACAAATCCAGAAATGTGCCCATAAAACATGCACAGACTTGAATAACTCATATGAAATAAACAAAAGGCAGATTCAGGGTCCTCGAAAAATGTCAAACCCCGCTCCGGTTGAGTGGACGTCTTCACATTTCTCCTCCTATTTAACACCCAATGTCATATACATAGAATGGTTTCTAAAGTTTTTTTTTTTTTTCACGGTAAGCAATAAATTCTGATAGAAATTGACATTTTTTCCACCTTCAAGGCTTTTCAGGCAAATTAAAGTCAAAAAAAGAAGCTGAAAAACCTCACTTCAGAATCAAGACGTCTGAACACTCGAACCTCAACGAGAGTCTTCAAACTGCATTTTTTTTAAATGGCAGCGAATCATAAATTTTACGACCGTTCAAAGCGGCAGCGACAGGAAAAGTCTTCACAGTTTCAGCAGATAATGGCGTGTTTGCTGCCGCTGAAGTCGAGGTTAAGGTTGACAAACGTGGTCAGAATTTTATCAGGCGGAAGCTCAAGAAACCGACTCCGAGAAAAACGCTACAACTCTTGACATCAAGAGAGAGAAAAAAGAAAGAATATAAATCATACATATTCATGCGTCTGTGGGCGGAATAATACCGAAAATGTAAATTAGCCGAAAGGCAAACACAACAAACCGTATGATAAACACTGTATATAAATAAAAATAAGCGGAAAATGCGAATAAAGCCAAAGGTGAGCGACACCGAACAGCCGGATGTTTCATTTGAAAAAAAAAAAAAAGCAGACGGGAGGCTGTTAGCGGCTGTTTCTAAACATTTCAGCTTTAAACGCTCGTCCTGGACGCGATGCTGAGAACGCAGCGGGAGGAGGAAGAGGAGGAGGAGGAAGAGGAGGAGGGTCGGATAGAGAGACAGATGGAATAGAAAAGAAAAAGTATCGGATGTTACGCTCGACTGGGCGAACGGGGGGAAGCGGTGAGAAAAACCTCCCGCCATCCGACGCCGAGGCGGGAGGAACCCGGCACTTTGTTCAGGCCCTCGCGAAGCCGCCACGCCTCCGCTGGAAACTCGTTGTCGGATTACCTCAGGAGGGGCGGCGCAGACCCTCCCCGCCAGCTCCGACATCGCCAACGCTACGAGCTTCTTCCCTTTTTGTTTAAAAGAAATAAAAAATAAAGCTCCTTCGCCCCGGCACGCCGTCCTTCCTCCCTCCTCTCCGTGGTGCAGCAGCAGAGCAGTGGAGACCCCGCTGGCTCGCCTCGCTGAAGTAATCCCCTGTGACAGCTCAGCTCATGTTGTTATGTTGTGGGCCTATTTGAGTCTAATACTACAGCTCTGGAACAAGCTAGCCCCCGTCCAAGCTCTGGACTGGCTGCATGGCCGCTGGGCATGGACCAGTCCGGCACCGAGCCACGCCAACAATGCCCGCTACTCACATTTACTGCACATCATCTTGCCGGGGTTTTTTTTTT
>NW_007578976.1:197535-198201 GCF_000690725.1 Stegastes partitus | reverse complement strand
CACACGGTGGAAAATAAACCGACCGCAACCGGGCTTTTTTTCATGAAGTTTTTATGAGGTAAATAAATCGTGGACATCATAGCAAAGTGGTATTGAACCGGTGGACGGGGGCCAAGTTCAACACGGAGTCAGTCGTGCGCTGAATTTTGGGCGTTTATTCAGACGGAGCACAAACAATCTCACATCTCGATGAGAGTCGGACTGAAACACACTTGATTTGTGCTTATTCATTCATGCGTTGACCTTTCGTTTTCGTTTCTGCGCGCTGCAACCTGAGCGTCCCGTTCTGACCCCGAGCAAGCGTTGGGACGAGTAAAAGACTCCCTCTGGAGTGAATATCCACAACTCGTGGTGTTAATTCACCAAAACAGGTTGTTTTTATAGAAAATCTGGTGAAATGAGACGGTTAGAAGCAGCGTTCTCATCTTTAGCAATTTACCCATCCCATTCTTACAACACCTAAGCTTTGCAGAAATGTAGGGCAAAAGGCTGGGCCAGAGCTGTTTATTCTCCAGAGAGAAGCCTCTCATGGAGGGAAGGGAAAAAAAACCAGCAGAAATGAATGCTCTCTGAAAAACAGCCCACTTAGAGCCTTAAAACGCACACGAGGAAAAGGAAAAAATACAGAAAAATATAAAATTTGTTCACCTTCTGCATAATTCAGAC
>NW_007578976.1:181765-194715 GCF_000690725.1 Stegastes partitus | reverse complement strand
TGTATTTGTGGTCATTTGGCATCTCTTTGTGCTCATCGTCTTCTTCTTTCTTCCCGGTGTGTATTTACATATGACTACAAACGGTTCACATGCAACGAGCACAAGATGCAAAACAACACAACAAATTAGATTAAATGACTAAATGGCGACACAAACGCACCATAACGACAACAAACAGAGACAACATGATCACGAGGAGACGCTAAATGACCCCAAAGTAACGCAAAAAAATGCATTTTTACAACTCCAGAGCCGTGACATCATGCCTCCTGAAGACGAGCTTCTTCTTGTTGTCATTCGAGGGTAAAAACATAAAAACTGGAGGCCACGACTCAAAACGAGCTCTTCTTTTTTTTTCTTTTCTAAAACTGTTTACAATTTAATGACCTATTTGTGTTTGTTGTTTCTGCCGAGCTGCTTCTCTCTCTCTCTCTCTCTTCCCTCTTCCTCTTTGTGTCTCTCGCTCCCTAACACGCTCTGACAGCGAAAGGTCAATGCCCATTGGCTACATGGGGGGCACCGAGTGATGTAAAAGAGGAGGCGGGAGGCGGGAGGCGGGAG
This sequence comes from Stegastes partitus, assembly GCF_000690725.1. Classification (NCBI taxonomy): domain Eukaryota; kingdom Metazoa; phylum Chordata; class Actinopteri; family Pomacentridae; genus Stegastes; species Stegastes partitus. The sequence continues at coordinate 194,154 of NW_007578976.1, read as the reverse complement.
GGGGTTGCCGTGGTAACGTGGCGGGCCGGCGAGGACGCTGGATGCATTTTTGCAAACCGAAAAAAAAAAAAAGACTCGAGAAGAGGGACCGTGTTTTTTTTTTTTCCAAGCGTCCGGCTAACCTGGCCGACGTAACAGGAAGTGGGCGGAGCCTCGGGGAAATCTGCATGACAGCCGGCGAGGCCCGAAGACAGTCGGCTCTGTTATGTCTGCGGCTTCTGCTGAGCTTGGCTTCACATTAATAAAAGAGGGATTACCAAAAGTCTGCAGGCCCGAGAACCCTCCACCCCTCTTCGCGCCACGCTTCCCTCGTTTTTTTTTTTTTCCCCTCCCTCAGCATGCAGCTCACGTTCATCCCATTCAAAAAAAAACCAAAAAAAAAAAACACTCATCTGCCTTTTCCTGCTGTCTGTCTCCATCCCATTTCTTTCCCCCTCTAAGTACAGGAGGAGGAGGAGGAGGTTTTGGTGGTGGTGGTGGGTTGGGGGGGAAATGCACCAAAACACAGATAAATTATTTAGATTTTTCTCCCCAAAGAGAGACGAGGAAAAAAAAAAAAAAAAGCTTGACTCTGCAAGTTTGAAAGAAAAGAGGAGGAAAAAAAAAAGAAATAAAAATTGCATTAGATACAAGATTCTGCAATCAGCCCCGGCTGATACGAAGAATTAATCTTATCTTACGCCGGCACACCAAGTAGGGGAGCGCCTCCGAAGACTTTGGCGCGACGACAACGGGACGGCTTTTTCCATTACGCCGCCATTCATCCATTGTGACGGCGGACACCTCGCGATAAGCGCCGCGTATTGTTGCCGTTGACAATGTCATTACGGGGACGGTAAACAAGAGGCGCGGTGGCGGGCGGAGGGGCTCGGGGATGAACCGGGCGGTTTCGGAGGGGTCCGGGAGGTCACCGAGACAATCTGTGAATGAAAGGATGCGAGACCCCGAGGGAGAGATAAGACTCTTCTATCTCTTCTTCTTTTTTTTTTCTTCCTCCCCCCCTTTTGCTGTTTCGCTCTCCACCAAAGCCAAGGACGGGCATATGCTTAGAACAAAGCCCCGACTCTGCAGCGTAATCAACTCCTCTGTACTCCGGCGGCGGCGGCGGCGGCTACACAATCTTCCCTGGAGGTCATCCGCCGGAGGAGGCTTAGGAGGCAGGATCAGGGGCTATTAAGACGGGGAGTCAGGATGACATTCGCCCAGACCTCCCACCCCGACCATTATGTATATGTACAAACATGAAGGCGCTGATTGATGCCGCGCAGGTGTTGGAGGAGAAGCAGCTGAACGTGTTTTTCATACGTTTCCCGCAATCAGGCTCGGGGGGGTTTATTCCGCTGAACTCGTGGCCGCCGTTTGCGAGGTCGGCTTTCGGTTTAGCTTTAACTGCGGAGCCAGAAGAGATGTTTTTTCAAGGCGTTTAAAACGCAGCATTTATCGGAGGAGCTGGGAAACACAAACAGCTGTCGGGATTTCTCAACTTTCTCCTTGACATCCAGAACTGAATCGGAGCTCGACAAGATGATGTTTCATCAAAATTCGGCAAAAAATAAGCAGTTTGCTCGAAGCGGATTTTGTGAAAAACAAAAAATTCTGCGGTTCTTGTCACAACTGAGGAGCCGTGATTGAGTGAATTGTGAGCAACAGCCGCTTAAAAAAAATTAAATGAATTTTNTTGTTTTTTTCGGGAAAGAGTTAAAGCTCTTTGAAACATTTAACTCACGACTGATCAGACATTTCAGCTTCTTTCATTGTCGTCTAAAAAGCCAAAACCACTAAAGACTAATCACAGCTTTTCAGGTAATAATAAGAAAACGATTCCTTCTTCAGTTTTCTTTCGTAGGTGGACGAAGTTTTGTTTCCCTTAATCTGAATTTTGTTTTTTTGTATTTTCTAACCATAACTCACCCAAACTATCAGAAGAAGTCGTAACACGTCCCAGTTCATCGTAGACTAAACGCAAAAAATGCTAAAAAAAAAAATCTCAGGACGTCCGACTGCATGAGGGCTTATTTTGCCGTTTGCTAGCCAGCGAGCTTTTACAACAACTCGTTTGCAAATTGCGTTAACGGCATTTACGTTGTGGTGCAGCTGCAGAACAAACAACAGCTTTTTCTGCTCTGTTTATTATGACTAATGTCGCCTACAGCGCCACCTACTGACAGCTGAGTCTATTAGCTGCAAAGCATTTAATGGAAATAAGTCGAATTTGTTTGTTTTTTTTTTTACTCTTAAACATTGCACAAATTCAAGAAGGAAATCTGTGAAATCTCCCGTGTTGCCTCTTTGTCCTCGTCTCTGTAATCAGACGGTTTTTGTAAATCGGATTCTCGTAAACGCCGCCGTCGGCTTCATTCTGCACCGTTTGACCAGAGAGGTGAAAGAAGTCTCCCGGTCAGCTCCTGTATTCCTGATTAAATGTTTTATTGATCCAATCAGGGGACAATTACAGCCTCCAGGTCGTGGAATATTTACACGGAGAGAGAAATGAAACTGGTTGAATTTATATTACAAAAAAAAAAGCAAAGAGAGCGAGGAAGAAATTCCTAACAAGGGAGGCGCAGCGACTCTGCGGGACAAACTGGTCGGGCTTAACTCGATCCCATCCAGCCGCCTTTTAATTGGCGCTTCTTTAAATTCATTAGATTCACTCTCCTAACGAGGACCTCTCTCCGAGGGCCCCGGTCTGTCTCCATGCGAGTCTGGGACGCTCCAGAAGCTCCCAGCTCGCCGCACACCACCGTTAAAGCCTCGTTTCTGCAGTTTTATAACCGAAAATGGCCAAAAAGTCACACGAAATGACCACAAATACACACAAAAAGACCAGAAAAACACAGGAAATGACCAAAACTTGACAGGGAATGATCACAAAGAGAAAAAAATGAACAGAAACCTACATAAAATGACAACAAATACACAAAAAATGACCAAAGAAAGGCCAGAAAAACACACAAATTGAGCAGAATTTGACACAGAATGATCACAAAGAGACAAAATGACAACAAGAAAGACACAAAGAGACAAAAAATGAACAAAAGAAGAGACTACATGAGCAGAAATGTGTAAAAATGACCTCAAACACACACAAAATGTCCACAAACTTGTGACAAATGACCACAAAAATGACCAAAAACACAACATTCACATACATTTTTGGTCATTTTGTGTCTCCTTGAGGTCCATTTGTCATTTTGCACAAACATTTCATGTATGTTCGAGGTAATTTCATGCATTTGGTCTGTTATTGCTCATTTTTTGTCTGTTTGTGGCTTTTCTGAAGTCGTTTTGTGGGGCTCATGTGGCCATTTTGACTTTTGTGATCATTTTCTGACAACCTTGTGGTCGTTCAGTGTCTCTCTGTGGTCATTTTGTGTAGTTTTATGACCTTTCTTTGGTCAGTTTATGTGTATTTGTGGTCAGTTTGTCTCTTTGCGACTGTTTCGTGTGAAGCTGTTGTAATTTTGTGACAGCTTTGTGTTACTTTGTGGTCGTTTGGTGTCTTTTTGTGGTAATTTTATGTGCGTTTGTAGTCATTCTATGTCTCTTTATAGCTTGTTTGTGTCTCCTTTTGGTCATTTTATCTAATTTTCAATTGCATTATTAAAATATTTGCATTTTAAGTTAATTTGTGCATCTTTTGGGGCACTTTTGTGNCTTTATTTACAGCTACGTCACAGCTGCAGGTTCGCGTCCCGTCGTCATCGCAGCCTCCTGCCGGCGCCGACCGACCGGGCCGGCCTGGTCTCCAGAGAGGAGGGCCGACCCGGTCCAGCAGATCATGCCCAGCACGAGGCAGCCCAGACAGGCGTGTCTCGGTGAGCGGCCCTCCCGAAGGAGGCGCTGCCAGACCGGCCTCGGTATACCTGGCACATCGCGGCCCCCCTCGCCTCCCCATAGGAAGCCGGGGCTGAAGACACAGGCAGGGAAGCTGCTGATTAAAAATTCATCTCTCTGTTTATTATGATTTATGCATGTTTCACTGAGCCAGCAACGAAAAAAGAGCGGCGAGGAGAACAGCTTCATTAGAGCACATTGTGTGTGTGTGTGTGGGTTCCTATGCCTTCGCCTGTTTCCTGAGTGTGTGTGTGTGTGTGTGTGTGTGTGCGCGGCTGGCTGGCAGGTGGGGGATAGTTAAAATTATGGATCGTACGTGAGCTTCATTAGAATGTTTGGCATACAGGGCAGCGTCGTCTGTCTTCACAAAACACCTGCATTTCACTGGAAAACAACAACAATTGAAATCCTAAATTATCCGGCCGTCGGCATTAAAATGCAGCAGCCACTTTTGCTAACTTCTAACGTAATTACCCTCCGGTTTGCAGCCTCTGTTGTTTACGGGATCGGGCGCCTCTCGTTGCACTTTGGCCAAAAACCGACGGCAAATATTGACACGCGGCGAGCGCTCGTCAACAACCAAAAATAAGAGCGGCAAACGAAGCGCGGAACTCTCTGATAATCATCTTTGGTTTGTTTTGTCCAAAACCCCAAAATCAAACAGATGCTGCAGCCGCCGCTCATCTGTTGCTTCCTGTTGGTTACGCCGGGATGTAAAGAGCATAACGAAGAACGGCGACGTGGAAACGCGACGACTGGCGGCGAGTTGTTTACTCGGCTAACAGTTCGGTTCCCGGAGTCGATGAGCAGCGTTTAAGCGTTACGGGGAAAAAGGAACGTAAGAAGAAAATAAAGCTGCAGCGGTGAAAAGTTATTTTTGTCCCGTTGCAGCATCGGGAACAAAACAGAACAAGGAAATAAAAGCTCACAGCGTCTCCAACCCACAAATTATTTACAGCACGTCACGTGTGTCGAGTGTTCGTTTAGTGGTCGACTATTAAATGAACCATCAACTATTCTCATCACTAATTAATCAGGTTAAGTCAAGGAAGAAACTCTAATTATTCTGAGTCTGGTTTCTTTGTTTCCACTGTGACAGTAAACTGAACGTCTTTAGTTCGTGGACGCTCATCTCGGGCACCGATCGTCGTTTTTCGCCATTTATCGGCCAAACAACTGATGAAATAATCAATAATCGACAGATTGATTGACAAAATATGACACTCATAGTCAGATATGAGGCTAAAAAAGCAGCGTAATAACATTATTTATGCACATTTTCAAATATTGCATAAAAAAGTCGATCAAATTCGGGAAAAACTTTCAATTTCACAAAAATGAATCATAATAATCATATTTAATAATGTTGTTTATCAGTTAGGCCGAGTGTCTTAGCTAATTTATTATAATTCGTTACAGGATTTCAGCCCTTTGATTCATTTTTATTTGGTTTTCATCCTTCATATAAACATTATTAATGTTCACTTCATAAATGGCACTACAGGGCTGAACTTTAATATTTAGGTTTATTCTGTTGCTGTATTTTAAGTTTTTTTAAATGCAGCAGCTGTAAAATGTACTTTACATCCAGCACCAGTAACTGGTGACTGGACTTACTCTCGCTTGTGGTGTTTGTTTTTTTCGGGAAAGAGTTAAAGCTCTTTGAAACATTTAACTCACGACTGATCAGACATTTCAGCTTCTTTCATTGTCGTCTAAAAAGCCAAAACCACTAAAGACTAATCACAGCTTTTCAGGTAATAATAAGAAAACGATTCCTTCTTCAGTTTTCTTTCGTAGGTGGACGAAGTTTTGTTTNACGTCTCCGTCCCTCCCTGTCATTAGCGCTTCTTCATAATTCATGTGTTTGGATGAAAAATGGATGAACAGTCAGCATGACACCAGCCGAGCCGCCCACAATTAAAAACCCGGCGAGAATTCTAATCCCGGAGAAAGACGGTTCTACTCTGAGACCAGGTGAGGAACCGAAGGAACCACGACGTTGTGTTTTAAAAAAGAAACAATAATCATTGACCCCTCAAAGAGCTGCCATCGTGGCCGATAAATCCCATACAGGAGCCTCAACAGGATGTTTTTAATCGATTGCAAACGGCTAATTTTATTGAGGTGATGTTCTTTTTCCTCATGAACTGATGTCTAATAATGATCTCAATAATTGTTTTTGGATTTATTGCAATTAATTAGACGACAATCAGCTGCAAAATAAATAACGGGCCTCGATTTCTGCAGTAAACATGACAGAAATGTGTAGAACGGGGCAGTTTTTGAGCTCACGTTACAGTTAAAACCTGACTTTATTTTGTTTACAGTGAGAATAAATCAGTCAAATGAAGGAATCAGCAGCTGCAGGGTTTAACATGTGCAACAGGAGTTGACAGATAACAGATTTCTGCAGTTACAAAGAGGAACAAAAGTCCACATTTAAAGAACTTTAAGACAGAACACTTGATTATATTTATACTTTTGTTTTCATCTTAAGCCTCATTTATTTAGATTCTTGCTTTCACTTCCTGTTTTGTATTCGCTGGTTCCTGGTGTCGTAAGTCAGTGTTTGTTTAACTTTTAGGCACCAGAACTACTTGTTCAGCTTTACAAAATGATAATTGTTTGGGTTAAATGTCGATTACGAAGCTACAAAACTCCATCATGCACATTCACACTTATTCACACGGCTGCAGGACGTCACCGTGGACATCAGGGTTACTTCCTGGTTATCATCCAATCAGAATGGATGATAATGGACGACGAAGGTTACTAGAAGGTGGAGAACATCCCTCCTGGTCCGTATGTACGGGAATGTGATGGTAAGTGGGCTGAAAACATCCAAACCAGGTGCTCGAGCTGACGTTATTTAGTCACATATCAAGAAGAAACGTTGAAGCTTTACACAACTGGTTCACATGAAGCAGGTACAAGAGGTCATCTTCTGGATTAATCACTTCATAGTTTAATCTATAAAATGTCACGAACATGGTGACAAATGACAAAATGAGTCCTGGAATATCTCATTTCATCCACAAGCCAAACATGTTCAGGTTACAGCCACAGAAGCCAGAAAAGATTCAGATGTTCAGAGAAGTTCAACAGTTTTCTTTCATAAAACGTGACTCAAACTGATCAAACAATTTTGCAATTTGCAAAAACAGTTGGTGATCACTGAAATAGCTGCTTTGCACACAGCTTCTATACAAACTGCAAGGCTGAACCCTACTTTACCCGAAACTCTGCCATTTTTGATGCCGTAAAACCATCAAAACGAAATGCAAAATGTGCCCCAAACATCCTGCTGTTGTGTTACGTCATAGAGTTCCTGCATGAAGATCTGCGTTATTATCCTGACTCCAACTGATTAAACAATTAGCAAAAACAGCCACTAATTATTGAAATAGTTGCTTCGCTGGCAGCTTTTGTACGATCTGCAGGGCCGGATGTAAGTGACTCTACCTTACCCTAACTTTTACCATCTCAGGTTATTTTAATGCAGTAAAATGGCAGACGTAGGGTGTAAAAAGTGTGAAAATTATATGGAAAATGTGCAAGATATGTTGTGCTAGCATGTTTGGTTCCTGCACAGAGATCTGCGTTATCATCCTGATTTGCAAAATGCATCGATTCCTTACATTTCTGGCATCGAACGACTGCATGAAAGTTACTCAAAAATGTACCGATTATCCAAACAGTTGCTTTTCTTGCAGCTTTTGTTCAACTTTCACCATCTTGGGTGTTGTTTTAATGCAGTAAGATGTGACTCAGTGACACCATGTTATGTCACAGAGCTCCTGTACGAAGCTCTTGCTGGCATCGACTCCGTACGTCTCCGGCTTCAAATGACCGTTTTCCGGAAAGCGCGTCTTCCACGCCATCGGGACGTCGCCTCGCTGGGGGATAAATTAGAGCCCAGGAAGGATCCTTTAACACTGATAACTGTCTGTCTGAGAGCCAACGCTCCAGCCAGCCGTCCTCTGAGCCGACTCCTCGCTCATAAATATTCAGACGTGGGAATAGCGGGCGGGGGCGGGGCCAGGAGCGGCGCACCAGGCAGCCACCGTAGCGAAGGGGACCGCCGTTGTCATGTGGCAACCGGGGAGGCAATAACGGACGCAGCGTACCGGGACGCCACATTGTGCGGATCCCTGTAATTACAGTCTGTGCTGTGTGCGCGGGCCTGGCTCTGTAAACACCCAGAGCGTTTGTGCGTCTCACACACACCTGCAGCCCTCATGCCAAAGAGGAACTCGAGGCCTTTGGAGAGCTGTTGTATCTGTTCCACTCGTGAGCTCATGCTATTCATACACTAATCAACGCTTGTTTACTACAATTTGTGTATCCGGCAGCGGCGGCGGCGTGCACGTGCACGTGGACGTGGACGTGCACGCGCGTCCTCCCCGTCTCGGGAGGTCGTGTCAGAGCCGATGGTAGGTTTGCGGCTCATAATGACCGACGCTGAAAGGCGTCCGCGGAGCCACGCTCTGCTAATTATCAGCTGTGCGCCTTCAAAGAACATTATCAGGACAAAGACCTGCAATTATACACACTCACGCACACGAGGCCCTCGCAGCCTTCAGCACCCCTGCTTTCCGGCCGCCGCCTCCCCGAACGTCTTCTTGTCTCCTGATTGCTGTTGTCGAATTTTTATGAAACTCCTTCCCTGTCCTCCTTCATTTGCTCACTACACTGTAAAAAAACAGTTCCCACAAAAAAGGCCAGAACAGAACAGAAGGTGGAATCCTGTAACTGTTTAAAGACTAAAAACAGTGAAAACAGTAATATATGTTTTTAAATTTAAATAGAGTAGAACAGTGTAGTTTTATGGTCACACACCATAAAATATAGATTATTAAAGTGGACATTATTGGCCTGTTTTTTGGAGTTAACATGTAAATTCATTAGATTTTATTTGCATTTCTATGTACATATATATAATTTTTTCTATTTTTTATCACAGCAAAAACTTGAAAAATAAAGATTTTTTGTTGAATTAAATACAAATTTTGCAAAAATATAGTTCTTTTATATGCGCAATATGTACATTTTGGCCCTTTTTTTAGATCTTAAAATTATTCATCATCTTTTATCCTAATATGCAGAATTTTTCTTTGAAATAACAACAAATATCTGTATAATAAGGACATTATTTGCTTATTTAAACGATGTGAAAGAACAAATTACCGTTTGTGAAGATGGAGAGTAACGGCCTGTTTGTATGAGGTTAAGGTGTAAATAAACATTATTTTTGTGATTTCGCGAGATAATGTGGAATTTAACAAAAAGAGAAACTCTGTAAAATATTAGTTGAAAATTATTTATTTTTTAAATTCTATTTCTATTTTTTTCTTTCAAATAATGGCAAATATATGGAACACGATTATTTAAAAAAAACATTTTAAAAATGTATAAAATAATTTTTAAAAAATGCATAAAAATATAGATCTTTGATATTGATGTTATTTCAGAGTTTGGACGACGAGAAAATTTATACTTTTTTTGTGATTTTACTAGAAATTAGACGTAAACTAAAAAAAGAAGGAAAATCTGTGAGGTGATTACACTATTTCGCAAATCTAATTATTGAATTCATTTTTTATTTTATCCAAAATACAGATTTTCGATGTAGACGTTGTTCTTTTTTTTTTTTTTTTTTACAGCTAGCGTGTAAATTAGCAGTTTATTCTCAGACTTTAGTGGATATTTTCTGTAACTTAACAAAAAAAAGAGGGAAAACCTGTAATTCGACAGTAAACTGTTCTAAAAAATTACAGCTGTACGACTCCCACAATCCTGTTTTCCTTCCATTTTTCCAGCCTGGTTTCATTTCCAGTCGTCGTACCCCTTTAACTCTCCCCATCCTCTGCTTTCCTGCTTCCACTTTTCCTCCCTCTTCCTCCTCCTCCTCCTCCTCCTCCTCCTCCTCCTCGCTCCTCTTCTTCCTCNGCACGCCTTTTAAACTTTTTGGGGGGTTCGAAATGTTGAAAGATGAGACTGAGTTTGTCTGATTGAGATCCTACGGTAGGGAGTTGCAGAAAAATTAGAAACCTTCTCTTTAAAGTGGCTTCTTTTGCAGTGTTTGGATGTTTTACATGCTGGTATCAGAGTTAAATGCATCACAGTGGTGTATTTTAATGGATTTATTTCTTCTTGTTCTGGGATTTTACTCGGTGATTGACACAAGATGCTGAAAATACAATCTGCAGTCCCACTAAATTTGCACTTTTTAGTCTCCTTGTTCATACAGCTTTCTTCTAAACGGAGCTTTAATCTAGAAGAGAATTATTTGGAGGTTAATGCAGCGAATGTGAGAAACTTAATCACTTATCTGACATGTCTCAGGTTAAAAAAAATCACCAAAAATAAGTCTGTGAAGATTCATCCAGGTCATGGTTGTTCTCGTAGTTTAATCGTAGCAGCTGGACTCACTCAAGTTCCTTGAAGATGTTTCACCTCTCATCAGTTCTTAAGGCTCCTTAAGGATAGAAGTGTCTTGAACTCCCAACTAGTCAGTCAGACCTGATGAAGCCTCTTGGACGAGAGGTGGAACGTCTTCAAGGAACTCAAGCAAGTCCAGCTGCTACGATTAAACTACGAGAAGAGGCCAAGAGGCTTCATCAGGTCTTACTGACTAGTTGGGAGTTCCAGATACTTCCTTAAGGAGTCTTAAGAACTGATGAAGCCTCTTGGACGAGAAGTGGAACATCTTCAAGAACCTCAAGCAAGTCCAGCTGCTATGATTAAACTACGAGAATAACCAAAAATAAACAGTTTGTTTGAGACAGAATCTGCAAAAAACAGTAAATTCTGCAGCAACTGAGCTGCGACTGACAGTCATGGGTAAACAAATCGGAGAACTCTTTGAATGTTAATGGAGCGAATCCACCACACTTTAAGTCACTTTCTCCAACTTTAAGCACGACATCCATCCAGGTGTTGGACTCAAACCAACTTTACAACCAAACCACCAAAAACGACTCTTCTTTCCCGATCGTCGGCTCATTAAAAACCTCAATCTAGATCTTTTGGAAAGCATCTTCAGACCGTTTCTGCATCAAACAAACCGAAACGATTCCATCGCCGATGCTGCCGGAGCTCCACATCCCCCCCTGAACCCGCCACACTCAGTCCCAGCAGGTTGGTTGAGCACGGAGGTGGCACGAGTGGTCCTGTTCCATTTGCAGACATTAGCACGGGGAGATTAATTTGTCCCCTTCCATTAGGTGGGAAAACAGCCGTCATGGCCGCTCAATTATCCCTTAACAAAAAGAAAAATACGCACACGGCAGCCATCTAAACAATAATCGAGTGTGTGTGTGTGTGTCGTATGGATGCATATGTGTGCAGGTATTGTCGGCGTCGGAGGAGCCGGCAGAGGAGGAGCAGCTCGGGGTCAGGTGCGACTGTTTTTCCACAGCGGCTGACGGCTAATTAACGGCAAGCAAAAAAAAAAAAAAATCTGCATTCTCTACGTCTAATATTCAGCTATTCAGCGCTGAAACAGAGCAAAAGAGATGACATGAGAGGAGGGGGAGGAGGAAAAAAAAAGAGATAAAGGTTGTTGTTGTTGTGTTTGCCGTCTTCCTGCCGCTCTCTCCTCTTTTGTGAAGATTTTTCGACTTCATTAGAATTATAATGAACATCAGCCGAGGCACGCTGGAAGAAATATTTTTGGCTCCTTGGTTTAAAAAAAAAAAAGAACACACAAGCAAATCAATTCAAATCTGCCCATTATGGCTGTTTTCTGGGTCGTGTGAAGCGCGTAATGGGCCACACTATGGGCTGTACGTTAGCAGGCCGCCGCGGTAATAAGCTAAAATTAGAGGATCATTTGTCATCATTCCCCGACACGGTTACACATATCGTAAAAAAAAAAACAATTTGGCGAGCCTCGTGACGGCGGCGTATTGATGGGCGGGGAGACGCGCGGCGACGTGGCGGGGCGGCGATGTTAACGCCGGAGTATCGGCGCGTTGCGAAAATGTGTGTGTTTGGCTTGTCGTGCTCCGCCGGTGTGATGATGATGCTGCTGCTGCCGTGTAGTGAGACTTGCTAATTGGCTCACCTGTCTCTCAGCCATCTGGAGCCTCTCGACAGGAAAAAAAATTAAGAATAAAACCCTCAACATCTCACACACACACACACACACACACGAACGAACGGAGAGGCGAAAAAAAACCAAACAAATGTAGAAACAGGAAAAAAAAAAGCGTCGCAATCTCGTTATAGAATGATTATTTCGCTCGGAGAAGTGATTTAACAAACAATAACAACCAGCGCGCCTCCTTTATAACCGAGTGGTATGGTAATCACACAAACGCCGGAAAATTAATGCGATAATGATTAATTACCGCAACGTTTTCTGCACACAATCAGGAGTTTCTAAATATACGTTGCTGTTGTTGTTGTTGTTGTTTGTTTGGGGTGGGGTGAGGAGGGGGGAGGATGGGGGGGAGAAATCGCTGGAATGCAACGAAGACACACCCACGACTTCAGCTGCTTCTCGCGCCTCGAAGGGAAGCATCAGCTGGAAGAAAAAACACTCC
>NW_007578976.1:117446-175910 GCF_000690725.1 Stegastes partitus | reverse complement strand
TCCTCCTCCTCCTCCTCCTCCTCCTCCTCCTCCTCGCTCCTCTTCTTCCTCGCGGCCCAAAACAGACACTTAAATAACGAGCCGGGTGTCAGTCAAACCGCCAGAGAGCTTCATTAGAGGAGGAGAGCGCACAGGATCAAATTATACGCCCAGTTCTCTCTCTTTTTTTTTTTTTGTGCGATTGTGTGTATGTGTGTTGTGTTGTGTTGTGTTTGCAGGGGATTGTGGGGGGTCGGCGGCGGCGGTGATGCTGTTGAAGGCGGAGAGGAAGTAAACACACGTTCCGGAGTGACGCAGCTGTGTGGCGGATTAGCGCACACGGCGTCTTGTGTTTGTGTGCGAGCTCATGCGACAGTCGCAGCCTCGCCTATTTTCTCCAATCAGAGGGAAAAACAAAAGCAAACTATTTTGCCTAATTATTCACAGCCACAGTCGTCGCCTCTGTCTTTTTCCCTCCAGTGTGTTTTCTTTTTCTCCTTCTTCTTCTTCTTCTGCGGTTTAAAGCTTGTGCACCTGCTGACATCAGGTGACTTATCGTTAAAAATCAGTATCGTCTAATATGACGAGGTAACATGTGTGGACTCTTTCTGCTCTTCGACGCCCTTATTTAAAAACAAAAATGTGCATAAACCAGGCGTAAAAAGCCACATACATTATCATCACAGAGTTACTTAAAGGACTACATCAGTGGCCGGACACGATTCAGCCCATTAAAATCACATATGCTTTGCATTACCGCTGAATATTTTTTCAAATATACCACAAGTTTTTTTTTTTTTTTTTTTGTTTTTTTTTTTTTTAAATGGATTTTCCTTCTTTCCGGGGAGCCATTAGATTCAGTTCATTTCACTACAGAATGAAAATCAGCTCGCAGAGACTTAAAAACCCCGCTCCGGATAGGTAATCCATCACGGAGAGCGTTCCATCACCTTTTTTTTTTTTTGTTTTTCCGCGGAGGGAAATAACCGCTTTGAAAAGACACCAGAGTCACAGTTTCATCCGCGTTCATCCTTCTTTATTGTTTGCCGCCTGCAGGAATGACCGGACTTCCAGCTACGCCCGCCGATGCATTATGGATCCTATAAATGTTTATGAGACGTGCTATTATTAGGCGCCTCCGTTAGGTAACCGGTCATTAACGTTGTAGGTCAGAGTGAATGCAATATTTATCGCAACAGCACAAGTTCGGCTCGTAAAGCATCACAGGTGCGAAAACCTTTGCGGATCTCAACGGATGAAAAGTTGTCGCTAATCGTTTTTATCTCTCTCTCTCCAAGAAACGGGGGCGACGGATGGTTTCCAGGGCAGGGTGCTCATTCTTTTCCTGTTAACTACGCCTCAGATGAGAAATAGGTACTGCTATTTTAAGATTGGCCCTTATTTAAACCTTCTTCTCCCCTCCCCTCGCTTGATCTGTCGCTCCGTCGCCGAAGGGTTTAGTTTAATGACCCTCCTCGGCCATAGATCTGAGGCGCGTCACATCTCTGCTTTCCAATTTCCCTTCTCTCTCCCCTTTCATTTCGCCGTCTCTCTACCCTCGACCTGGTCTCCATCGTCCTTCTAAAGAGCCCTTCTTCATCCCCACCCCCCCACCCGACCAACACTCCGGCGCTGATGTAGCCCGAAGCCTGGAGACCACATGCTTCATAGCAGACGAGGCCGAAGGGAAGTGAAGCAGTACGGGTATATAAAGGGAAAGAAGACAGTATAGAGAACAAAAGATGGATTACGGTACCTTTGTATCGGTCCGGAGAGGTCACTGGCGTCCTGCCTGCAAGACGAGAAGGAAAAGAGACTTTAGAAAAGCCGTACATTAAAGGAAAATAAAAATAGTTTACTTGAAGAACAAAAGAAAAAAGCAAGGACGTTAACAAAGGTAAGCGTTTTATTCCCACTCATTGTGACCCAGATTCTCTGATTATATGCTGATGACATTCTGCTGTCGGTCTGTAAAAAAATCTGCTATTAAACATCAGCTAGTCGCCATGTTTCCATGTAATAATTAAGCAAATTTAGAGAAAATGCATTAAAGACAACCAGAAGAAAAATACAAGTTGGGAACCACGAATAAAAAAATGTCAAAAAATCAAAAAAGAAGATGCAAAACTTCATCCATGTACGAGACAAAAATGGAGAGAAGCATTCAAGAAAGGTTTTCAATTGAGAAAGTTGGAATTGTCCTTTCATGTCAGATCGCATTGGACAAGTTTTATGCTGTCTGAAGACGAAAACAACAAAAGAAGCAAAAACAGAAGTTATTCGAAAAAGGAGTTTCCATCTATCGTGAAGTGCACACTTCAAAGACAGGACAAGAAGAAAAAGAGACTTTAATAAGGAAAAACACAGTGACGTGATTTACTTGAAGATTCAAAAACAGCAAGAATATTAACAAAGGTGAACATTTCTTTGCCCATTTGTATTCAGTGTGACCTATAGTGTCTGGTTTTACGCTGATGACACTCTGCTGTCAGTTCGGTAAGAAATCTAATATTAAACCTCAGTTAAAAGCCTTGCTTCCATATAATTATGAAGAAAACTTACGGAAAACGTTAAAGAACGTAAAGGTTGGAGCAAAAGAAAATGATCATTATGCATGGCAGTAATCAACTGAAGTCAGAAACAAAACCTTCAAAATAAAAGACAAAAACATACAAAACTGTCCATCTATGAGGGAGAACTGGATAAAAGTCTGAAGTAATGTTTTTTTAATCTGGAAAGGTGTAAATATTCTTCCATCTCAGCTGATATTTGACAAGTTTCATGCTGTCTGGAGACAACAACAACGAAAGAAGAGGAAACAGAACTCATTTGAAAAGGGTGTTTCCAGCTTCCATTTTTTTCTAAAAAGTCAAAAAGCACCTTCAGCAGCTGGTAACTTTTTCCTGTACTTCAAAATGTGCATAAAAATATATTACTGAGCATTTCGTTATCTATTTTTGAGATCAAATATGTATTGATTTTGCTACTTTATCCACATATTTCATGTTGTATTTTCACCCACTTCTTCTCTCGCTCCCTGTGTTAGCATTTTTATATACTTTCTGTACAGGAAGCATTATGAAGAACTTCTAAGCAGCAACCTACACACTAAAAATTGCAAGTTTTAATGAAGATTTGTGCAAGTCAGTGAATCTGCATGTGCCAACGTTCCTGAAAAACAGTTTTGCAGGGACACCGTCACTGTATCCTGGGCTTGGTGCTGCTCAAGGTTGTATGTAAAGATGAGCTGCACCAACAGGTTTCCTAAAGAAGCCCAGTATGGTGGCTCTGTTTGCCACCATATTGACAGCGCTACACTTCCTGTAACTTCCTTAATTAATTAAACATAACTTTAAATCTCAATAGAATTCAAATGGGCGAGTTATGTAAGAATATACTGCCTTTACAGTTTTCATGAAACTGTAAATTAGCTGAAGAGACCAAAATCATTTCCTGTACCAGGTTGTAAACACGTTTAATTCTGCTGTAAGGTTGGACGTCTTAACATGGGCGTCTATTGGCGTTGACTCACTGTCGGAGACGCCTCAAGTGGACATTAGAGGAACTGCAGCCTTATTTTGCAGCCCCACTTGGCGTCCACAGCGCCTCATTGGTCCGACTTTCCAAATCGTAAATCCAAAATTCAACTTCTGCTCGTCATTTAGAGCCAGAAAGTTTATCATCCGACAGTTTTTTGTTTTTTTGTTGTTTTTGTTTTTTTTGCAAATGTCCCCGAACTGCGATTGCATCAGCTGCACTCACTCCAAACTGAACGGTGCAGTTTTCAACTTTACTTCTTAACACGGGAAGTAAAACAGTTGGGCACAGATGAAGGTAGCGTTTCTGGAAATCAAATAAGATACTGGCAAACAAAAAAAAACACAACACACACACACACACACGATACACACTGAGCCATCTAAATAGTAAATTGGTCTTGTCTGTCCTTGGGAACAGTAGAGAAACTTGTTCGTTCCACTGGGTTTTCTCCATAATTCCCTGCTGTTTCCTCTTTCTCTCTGCTTCCCTTTTTGTTTTATCCCTTCCACCAATTCTCTGTTCCTCTTCCACTGCATGTAAATAAATTGGTCCCCAGGCCCCACCACTAGACGCTGTGTGTGCGCCAGCCAGCGATACACCGTACAGACAAAAAAAAAAAAAAACCTCCGGAGCTCGGAGCTGCACCGAATTAGCCGGGGTTTTATGTCACAGAGGTAAATAAAATAATAAAGAAAATTAACAATGCTATCATTAATAACCAGTGTGTGTGTGTGTGTGTGTGTGTTGCAGAGAGAGAGAGCGAGAGAGCGAGAAGGTGAGGCCGGGGCGAGAGCAAAGTGTGTATTATGATGAAATTCTGAGAAAAAACTCCCGAGCTCCTCCTCGACACAGTGGCCAATCACCGCTATCACCGCTCTTTGCATTTCAAAGACGCACTCTTGTCTGTTTCATCTCCACAAAACCACCGAACGCTCATCCTGTTATCCTGCACACACACACACACACACACACACACACACACACACTAATGCAGGATAGCCACCTCCGCCTCAGTCCATTTTACCAATGCCATGAATTATGAAAAAGGGTAAATGGAACATCAGACACACACTTGCTTTGCACTTTTCGGGGTCCACGCGAGACACAAACTGCTACACACACACACACACACACACCTACACACCTACACACACACACACACACACCTACACACACACACACACAAAAAAAACTCAGATTTTCAGATCGACGTACACACCTGTGCCGAAAAAACGTTTACGCTCTTATGACTTATTAACTCGCGCATTACCTGCAGGATGCTCAGCTTTAACATCGTGGAGAAGTCGCTCATTCATACGAACCCTAATGCAGCTCGATTACAGTAACTTGGATCTGAGAGCTCCTCTTATTTAGTGGATATTCAGCTGAGAATCAAACGCCCAAAAACAGGATTAAAATCTCACAAATCGACAGCAGATGGGTCATCCATATTTTAAATTTAGGACTCGTGTTTAGATTTGGATGAGAAGCACTCAGAGTGTACGAAAGAAAAACTGATGTATGCTTATTTTAACGTCGTCTTTACATGAAACAAACGTAGTTCAGAGGTTAGGATGAGACGGAGATTTGTTTTTCAAAGTTAATCTCATCTGCTCGATGCTGTTAGCACTCATTAGTTTGTTTTTGCACGGCGGCTCCCAGGGTCGGTCTGTCAGTCAAACCCTGTGACCTCTGCTGGGAATTTCTGAGACAACAAAAAAATCCTTCGAGCGACAATTATGAGTCTTCTTTATCAAGAGAATAGAGGAAAGTCAGGTCACACAGAGCTGCACAGTCCACATGGGGAGGAGCTCGGGGTGGATGGACGGGTCCGTTCATTTTATTTATTTATTTATTTATTTAAAAATCAACAATCAGTGGCTGCAGGTAGGTTTTTATTAACCAAAGCTGACTTTGGGGGGTTTCACGACAATAAACAACATCTTAAAAATCACAGAATTTACAACCGGCATTGCTTTTTGCAGAAATACATTAAAACATCCAGACATATTTCATGCTACATCATTCGAACCTGTGCGTCATCAACATTTCCTGTATCTGGATAACTCTCTGCAATATCCCTATAGGATTATTATATTGTGTACTTATGCATGTTTATTGTTTATTTATTCACATTTTCCTGATGTTTTTGTGCTATCCTCTGGCTGGTGTCACTGCAAATTACCCCGCTGTGAGGTTAATTTGTCTTAGCTTAGCATAGGCTAGCTTAACCTGGGAAAAGTGAAGGCCTTGTTATCTTCAAAACAAGATCCCCAGAAGCTGTAAAAACAGATTCAACTGTTTACATCAGACTCGAGAACCCACGAATGACTCACAGAAATTGTGGGAACACTCGACTGAACTGCAGGCAGTGTTTCCACAAAACACATAGGCGACGACAAGAAAGACTGAGAGGAAAATAAAACGCACTTAATCAACGAAATAAACGCAGCTCGGCTCAAAAACGGTGAACAGAGGAGCAAGTTGTTGGACGATACATTCAGCACGGTGAAACATGTTGGTTTCATGTTGATTTTTTTATTCCTAATTCACAAAAAAACGTCAGAAAAATCAACTTTTGCTGGTTCTTTCTCATGATTTCTTGCATTATAACTTTTTTTTAATGCTGCACAAAATACATTTGCTGTTTCCATCGAGGTGCGGCAGCGTAAAGTCAGACCACATTGCGTAAAAAAGCACTTGGGGTTTAAAGGGATTATATAAAAATGCCAGATGACAACATGAGAAACTTGCAGGAGCTTTATTTTTGCCCACATTTTAGCCCTTTTACTGTTTCAACATCTTCCACTGACTCAGAGCTGAATCTTATCAGCTGCCCGGCTACAGAGCTACTTCACAAACACAAACCTCAGAGGGCAGGTGATGATTGTGTCAGGAACAACAACAACAACAACAGAATCTTATCAGCTGCCCGGCTACAGAGCTACTTCACAAACACAAACCTCAGAGGGCAGGTGATGATTGTGTCAGGAACAACAACAACAACAACAACAACAACAACAACAAAAAAGCTTTTAGGCCTTGATTTCCGCCGTATCAATCGCCCCTTGTTGGTCTGCATAACTTGAACCGACAAGATTTGGGTCGGAATTGATCACTGGGATGGAAACAGATGGGAAAACAGCATCCAGGTGGAAGCGGGCCAGGCTTATGCTTAATGACAGACAGCTTTTTGGCGGCGCCGGTGAACCCACGCGCTAAACTCCTGCGGGCCCCGTCGCGCCCGCTGAAGGCCTGGCAGAGACGTAAAACGAAGCTGAAACGTGAGGGGCTCCTCGGGCGACGGTGCCAGAGACCGAGCAGGTGGCGGGACCCCGGGAAAAAAAAAAAAAAAAAAAAAGGACCGCGGGCATGTTTGGAGACACTGTGATTAACAGAAGATCTGACACCGACGCACACATGTCGGCGCGCTGCTTTAGCGCCGCGTGAAGGGAAACGTACCAGCCAGCTGTCAGCGAGCGCTCCCGCGTCGCAGCGTTTAAAATGATCCCCCTCTTTGTCTGTCGCTTATTCACGAGCACCCAAAAAAAATGCACAAGATATCGGAAGTGCTGCGATCGTGGCGCGAAACACAACGCGTTAGAGCTTCACGGTGTTAATCTATTGTCGGTTACAGACGGAAACCGAAGCACGAGAACCAGACCTAGCTGCTGCTCTTTAGTGCCATTTCCAGTTGGATTTAAAAAGTTTATCCACTCGACTTCGGAGATATGTTAGAGTTCCACTTCAACTCCAGGAGACTGGTATTCTGTTTATAGTTCTTACACAACTGAAAATGTGCTTCTGTAGAAATAAAAAAAACCAGCATGCGACGCCTACGTGGTCGTAGTTTCTCTGCAGCAGAACTGCAGCAAGAATATTCAGATTTCTTTAAATCCTGATTATTCGAGTCACATTTATCAGATTATTGCATGAACTGAAGCGGATGTACAGTCGCTTGATGTTTGAGGCTTTAATGCACATGTTAAAGCGGAAAATCAAACGTATGTTCAATGCAAGGATGCAATTAAAGATTCTTTTTCTGGGCGGTTTTCGTCACATTTTTACTCGCTGAGGGCTCATTTTTTTTAAGCCAATATGAAGTCCTGAACCTCCATGGAAATGGCACAACTGTGACTAAAAGTAGAGAGAACTGAATAATGTATATTTTTCGGAATACTGAAGTTATATTAACTGATAGAGGAAAGTTAATATTTTACGAAAAATTGAAAACAAAAAAATGCGGAGTCAACATGGACGACCGTTTTCGAAATGTTCACAGGTGTTATGAATGCTGGAAAAAATAAAATAAAAATATTTATAATTAATTTCTGTAGTTCAGTTTACCTCCTCGGTGTACACAGCCGGCAGTTCAGACGAAAATTTCCAGGATTTTTGTTTATCACAGCAGAGTCAGTAACTAACTACTCAGCGATATAAAAAAAAAAACACAAATTTTTCTGTTTTTATAAAAATCTGTTCGAAGCACAGAAAGTATTGTTGATAAATTGAAAACAAGACTTTTTTTTTTTTTTTTTTTAAAAAGGTAATTTTAGTGAAATGTCACGATTTTAAGCTTAAAGTTAGTTTAGTTTTCCGCCTTAGTGGCACGTTATAGATGAGTAGTTCAAGGTCTGGTCGTAAAGTTGGACATTTTGTCAATTGATACTGTTTTCATAGTTTCCGCCTTTAATAAACGGTGTAATAAATGGCGATATTTTAAACAGACAACCCGCCTTTCAGACCTGTAGCTGGTGCTCAGAGGGTCGATCCATTGATTGTTTTTGTTGATTATTTTCATTCATTCGTTAAAAATGCCCAACACCGCTTTATGAGTCCAAGGTGACATCTTCAAACTGCTTGTGCGGTCCAACAAACCAAAAAAATATTCAGTTCACAGCAATAAAAATCATTTAAAAAAGCTGTAAATTGATGCATTTAAGAAGCTGCGACAAGAGGATGTTCTCAAATACGTTTGTCTGAATGATCGTTTCAAACCGACGAGACGTCTGAATCTTCTGAAAGCCTTGAGAGCATCTCCAGGACTTTTGTTTTTCCTCCCCCTGCATCGTCGTCGTCCTCCTCTCGGCAGCCCATCTGTGTCATTCTAACACTTTCCCGTTTCTAACGCCTCTCTCCTTCTTCTCACCTGCCATCCCGCATTTCACATTTACACAAGCCGCTTCGCAGACTGCACCCACAGTCCCCAGCCAATCAGCACACCCCGGCGCACATCTTTAAACACCGATAAATACATTCGCACACTTGACTTTCACACCTTCGCGAGGCTTCCCACTTCCTCCTTCATCTTATCTCCATCGCAGGTGTTTGTGTGTGCGCGAGACAGCCAGTGTCATTCTGGCAAACGGCGCCAGGTCTTAAGATGATGTCAGTCGCGAGCTTGCTGGCCCGCCTCCAGATGGATCCAAACTCTCCCATTGGAGGATGAGTCTCGTAGACGGCCGGTGCCAAAGTGCCGCGGGGGGAACGAGGATTGGACGCCGCCGAGACCCGAGCGACACCGACGGGCTGCCATTTCATTAATCATCCTCTGGCTGACGCTGCATCCGCGGCGTGTCGGGAAAGACGCAACACGGAGTGACTCAACGGTTAATAAAAGCACTGACTCATGTGTGCGAAACTGGATTTTTGCTTTCACCTCGTAAAGGGATACTCCACCCAGATTAAAAAAGGGTCGCTGCGAACAACTTCCTTCTCTTCCCGCTCGTCGAACTTCAATCCAGGCGGCCCAAACGGATTGCCGACGGCTCACGGCAGAAATAAAGTACGTAAATATCCATCGAAACACTGCACTTGCCTCCTAATCCACATCCCTGCCGTCCATCTGCACCCTC
Organism: Stegastes partitus; assembly: GCF_000690725.1. Lineage (NCBI taxonomy): Eukaryota > Metazoa > Chordata > Actinopteri > Pomacentridae > Stegastes > Stegastes partitus. Next base: position 166,536 of record NW_007578976.1, on the reverse strand, counting down.
AGCACGTTCCAAGCAAATCACAGTTTTGGCTCCTGAAATATCTTGAGAAGCGGCGCATTCAGACATATTTTGGCAAAACCGCGATCCCTTTCAACGTTTTGAGCATGTGGACGGACAATGCGGAAGCCGGTCGGAGCAGCAGGAGTGGCTCGAGAAGTCTCGACGGATATTTCACTACAATATTTTTACTATGTACAATCTGTCGGCCGCCGAAACTGGAACTGATGTGAATTCAAGACGACCACAGGCTGCATTCTAACAATAGCCACGTCTTCACATGGGCGCCAAGCAAACTTTTGCAACGTGGTAAAAACAAAAATTAATTTCTTCTCTTTTTCTACTTTGCACAAATAGACTGTGTGGCGTTATCAGACGGTGGCAGCAAAGGCGACATTACAGCCGGCTGTAGACGAAGCCAGAAACAAAACTAGTTTCCAAACTGCTAAAACGCCTCAAAGAAGAAGCAACAAAGGAAACACTGAACATCTGAGAGAACAAAAAATTGAGATAAGTTTTCAGAAACTTGTCATTATTCTTTCCTGTCTGCTGATATCGGCCATCTGGATACGAAAATGGCGTTTCCATCTCCCGTTAGCGACCATTAACCTCATTTTGCAAAACCAGAGACCATTTTTAAAGCTGTTTTTTAAGCTTTACTGGTAAAAATGTATTATTAAAACACAACTATCCTTTTACAAATGGTGTTGAGCGTACTGTTGGGTATCTCCTGAAAGGTTTCAGTGCCAAGAGGTACAAGATTTGCTATATTTTGCTAAACCATCCATTTTTAAATCTTGTTTTGCATCAAAATAATGTGTTACACGACAAGATAGCACTAAATAAGAACGTTACTGAGACTCGACAAAGTCAGGAAACATTTCGTCCACGTTTAATACTTTTGATACTTGATGCTACAGACTAGAGATGTTCATTCAACAATTTCCCCGAGGTTCTACCAAAGGGATCAATAAAGTTCTATCTATCTATGTTTACTTGTTAATTGATTATTTGTCTTTTAAAAAAACGAATTTCTAAAGCAGAAGATGAAAGACGTGCATGTCAGAAAATATACTGCAGTACCTGCTTGCACCACCAGGTGGAGTCTTACACTTTATTGGAGTTTAATACTGAGGAAACCGGAGGCGGTCACTAGTTCATGTTGGCATGCAAGAGAGCATTGTTAGCTAGCAAAGGGGCGCCGCGACAAAGACCTCTGCGACTTTTGATGGTTTCCAAACAGCGCTCACGTATTCAAGTCGGTCTTCCACAGCAAAACCCATGTGTTTAAAAATACCCCTTTGATAGTACAGAATGATGTCCATTCATTCGTTTGATGATTGATTGATTACGCTACTGACTAGTTGAGAAAACTGCCAAACACACAATACAGAGCGAGCGACGAGGCCGACCTTGTGACAAGAAAAGCGTTTGCGTGCGGATGAAAACGAGGATTTTGTTTGAAACACTTGAAAAAAAAAAAGAATCGATGCCACACACTGTATACCTCCTTGAAACCTCAAAGAGTAGTGAGATGAACGAGTCTCCACGCATGTGTGTCTCCATACATGTTGTTTCTTATACCATCTTGACTTAGATCCCAGGAGGCCACGACGAACAGCTGCAGGATTTACACAAACAAACAAACAAACAAACAAACTCGCCGTTCCAACGCGCTCATATTCCCACCGCTGACGCGCGCGGTAACGAGCGACGAAACATCGGGATCGTTGCGGAAACCGAGCAAGATTAATGCAGCAACAAATATTATTTTACAATCTAGTCAATCAGCAGTTAAAACGGAACAACTCTGCAGCGCGACGCCGGCATAGCAGTGAAAAGGCCATTACAGTGTAATACGCAGCAGTAAAAACCACGCATGTGTGTGCTATTAAAAAGCCTCCGAAACGAGCGCCCCGGCAGACTTCATTTACTCTGCCGGTGTGTGTGTGTGTGTTTGTGTGTGCGTCGGCGGCGTGGCATGCGCTCATGCATGCATGTGTGACATATTGAGGACATTTAAATGCAGCGAGAGAAACGACCTGAGTGGTAAAGGGTGAACAAAGGGAGAAGTGGCAGCAGTGTGTTAGGCCTCATTTACCTCGTGATATTCAAAAGGCTGCGCACTCTGCTCACACGTGCACCAGCGCGCACATCCGCCGCCGCATGTAGGCGGTTTCTGCACGGCGAGCGCTACGACTACTTAAAGTCGAGAGTCCCGAATCATCCATCACGGGGGGAAGAGAGAGAGAAGACCTCCCCTCTTTTTGTCTCTCCCTCCTCCTCTTTAATAATAACCTCCCCCTCCACACGCCTCCCCCTTCTCTCTCTCTCCCCATTTAATAACAGCACAAGAGATCAGCTCCATTAGCACAGACCTCCTCACACATGCAAATGAAGCCGGCGTTATGGAGGCACGCGTCACGCATTACTGATGCCACCCTCCCCGACCCGACAGAACAAACTCGTGTGTTCGCCTGTGTGTGTGTGTGTGTGTCGCCATGAAAAAAGAAAAAGAAAAAGAGAAAGGATAGAGGGTGCATGTGTGTTACAACAGTGGTTAAATTGAGATGCATTAAGGTTTTGATTGGAGCGACGGCGCGTGTGCAGCCGAGGCCATTACCAGGTGGCCGGACGATAAGACGGTCGCAAAGCGAGCGAACGTGGAGAGGAGGCTGCAGGAGATGGGATGTACAGGCGGAGATTAGCGAGGAAGCTGATTGTCGTTTCATCTGCTGCACATTTCCCTCCTGCTACAAGTACAGAAGGCAGGAACTTTGGATTCAGATTGGTGAAGTCTGTAAAGTCAAAAATCTAACATAGCGTGTCTACAAATGACACTCCCAGCACTGCTATCATGCTTAGACGTCACCATGGCCGTCACTTTGTGTAAACATACCAAGCACCATCTTTGATAAGCTCTGGATTTCCTCAAAGTAGTGACGCTTCAACTTGAATTTCATTTTTAGGAAGAGTGAGGGGTCATGGGGAGCCAAATCTGGTAAGTACGTCAGGTAAGGGTGTTGCTGTGACCGCAATCGGAGCGTTCACGTGCCACGGTGCCACAGTTCAGGACATTTTTATAAGAAAACAACCAACAAGGCAGAAGTTGGAAGACCTACATGCCAGAAAATGTGTTGGACATTAGCTGTAGTACCTGGTTGCGCCACTGGGTGGAGCCTCTTACTGTTACTACAATGTACCAACTTACGATGGTGAAAGATTGCAGTTAGGACAATGGGCATATCATGTTAGCAAGCAAAAAGCATTTAGGTAGCAACAAGCCGCCATGACAAAGACTTCTGTGGCGGTTAATGGCTTCTGGCCAGAGCTCACGTATTTAAAACAAGCTGAAACAAACAGTCAACCTCCCGACTACTGGTTAAGAAAACTATTTAATCTCTACTCAGGACGTCACACTAGAACTCTACCTTGATGTTCAACTCTGGGAGGCGGATTCAGCTACACGAACCTCAAGAAAACGAAAGTATACTCTTTACGTGACATGCTAGGCCTTCTTCAGCCTCAGAAACTGTTCTGTTGTGAGATCCATCATTTGGTCTGTGGTTCTGGACCCACCTCTCATAACTAGTAATCCATCCATCCATCCATCCATCCATCCATCCATCCATCCATTATCTATACACCACTTAATCCTCACTAGGGCCACGTGGAGGCTGGAGCCTATATAACTAGTAATGATTTTCCATATGAAGGTTTAGTACTTCCAGGTTTCTGAGGTTTGCTTTCTGCTCCAGTTTCCCCAACAGTCCCAGAACTTTCTGATCGTAGGAGCTTTTCCTGCAAGCAATTCAAGTCACAAAATGCATTTCTGTGTTTAGGTGTTACACGGCACCGTTTCTCCACAGTAAACATGAACCTGCGCTGATAACAGTGTTTTCAAAATGCCACAAATCACCTCAGAATGAGCTCACAGTCGGACAGGCAGCTTGTGTCCCGTCTCATAAAACAAACAATGGATCCCTCTCACCATGACAACAAATTTCCCTTCACCTAAAGCAGGTAGTTTTTGTTCTCTTAAACCTATTGGGTATGGCAATTTCTTGAGGATTAACCTCAGCTGTGACATGATTATGCTGCAGAGTTATGCAATAAAACCCTCCAAGGCAGCTTGATTCTGTATAATGGATGAGGCCGACGCGAGCCTGGCATATCCATCATTCTCGCCATCAAGCCTCATAATGTGGTGCGTTATCGGGCTTATGCCATGGCCACTTAAAACACAAAGCAGATGAGCTGTATTAAATAATCACCCCACTGTTTAAGAGTCTGCATAGAGTCCGTGTAACTCCTGGTTAGGTATTTAGAGCGCTGGTTACACCTATTGTAAGTGTCATTTTACAAGACTTTAAAGCGCCTGTGGCCAATCAGGAAGCGATAAAACTGTAATTTATTTTTATTGTATTAAAATTAACTAACTGATTGGCGGTTTGAGTGGTTGCATCGGTGGACGACCGTAGCAACGGATGCTTGACGGATTGGATGCAGAAGCGTATGAATGGAAAGATATTGAAGAATTTGCGAGCTACAAATGATTCCAAGTCTCCCGTCGTAAGGATGTTGACAGAGGCACTAATGGGGAACCTCAATCACAACCAGCTACCTTGTTAGCTTTGACAGATGTGCGACGTAATTGAGCCGAAACGATGGTTCGTCACAATTGGAAATAATTACGGCTCCTTTGTGGCGACGCTGTTCCATCTGAAGCTTTCATTAGCGAGACCTCGCTTTTGTCCGGCTAAGAAGCGCAAATCAGTCACGTCCTTGTCCGCCCTTTTTTTTTTTTTTTTTGGTCGCTGCTCTTTCAAAACCGCGGGTTTCGATGAATAAACTTCACTTACCTAAACAATCATTCGCCGGCAGTCGGTCGGCTGTTACTTAGCGCCGAGGCCCCCGGTGACAAGGTGCCTCATAAAAGGCCACCATATCAGATCTATTGCTGTCCGTGTGAATGTGGAACCGATAAAAGAAGCCGGGGAATAAATCAATATCATGAATGCCAGTTCATCAGATTGGGGGGTAGCTCAGACGGTGAAATGTCAAACACTAATCTCTTTAATAGTCTGATATTACATTTTAATCCCAGTCTGATTCCTTCACTCTTTCGTTCAGGCTGTCTGCCGATGCCTGTCAAGGAGCGAAAGGGGAGGAAGACAGTAAATAGAGAAGGAGAGGTATCAAAATAGAGTGGAAATTGGGTGGATTAAAGCGAGGGGAGAAAGAGCAGACGCCAGGCAGGAGACGAGAAAGAAAGCTGGAGGAGAGGAGGAAAGGAAAGTAGTAAAAAAAAAAGGAAGAGAAATGGTTGGTTTATGGAGCGCCGTGGCACGCTGCCATTTCCAGGTCTGAATTTACAGTGCTGGGTGATGGACTGTGAGAGACGGAGAGGCAATAAAGTGATGTCGATGAGAACTGAGGACAAATTGATATGATCATAACATGTCACATTAAAGACAGGCCTGCCATCCATCAACATGATAAAAGGCCTCCTTCATTCTAGCACTAACACCACTGCCATTGATCTCAATGCTTCACTTAGCCAACCGCTAACCGCTTATGATAACTATCATTATCCAGTTACGAGGACGGTGACGATCTATCAGCGCCATCGTAGCGGTCCGCAACGACAAAAAAAACCTTACCCCCCCTCCAAATCCGCCGCTAATTTGTTGCACCGACAAGCCTGTTGGAGGAAATTAGGTAGAAAAGAATCATTTCCCTCAATTTTTCTCAATTATGTCATAAAATAATGTGACGGTGATGAAACGAGAAAGTGGGTGGAGACGCTTGTTAAGGGATGATTCGAAGAGCGGCGCCAACTTTTCCTCCGTACGAGGGTTTCTCACCGGAGGGATGAAGCGCTAATGCCGTCAGAGAGACAGACGGCGGGAAAGAGGAAAAGCAGCATTGACGATAACACCAAACATGCTTTTAAATCACCCTTGAGCAAATCAGTAAATCAATATCAATTAGGCTGTGAAAGAGCCCAAATGGACAACTGGCTTTGTTTTAACTAATGAAGTCTGTGGAGAATCCAATTGGTCCTGCTCCCCCTTCACTCTTCGCTGCCAGACCCACTTCTCATTACCACCATGACAATATGAAGAAGAAGAAAAAACCCCACACAGACAGACACACAAACTCTGACGCCCTCACTGCTGTGCATTCGAAAGCACCATTTGCCGATATCAAGGTTTTTCTCTTTCGAAAAATGGCACAACTATCGATCCACTATGTGAGCATTATGCGGTTTGATTGAATATTGATCTCGGCCAACCAGACTTTGACACAACAAGGCGGCCGTGTGCATTTCACTGGCTCGTCTACGCACCAGGTTCACTCCTGAGTGGCGTATCTGAAAATAGTTGATGTTTACAGGCGGCTGCACGATGCATACAGTGCACTTTGTTACCTTGAAATCATTCCTCGACGGCACCTATTGATTTGCAGGCAACAGGTATGAAGCTTGACGTTTAAGACAAAGCTACTTCTTGCACGTCTGTTTGATGGCAGCTGTGCAGTAAAAGTATTTACAAAAGCTCCAATCAGACAGTATCTACCTTGAAAATAATGCGTTTAATCGCAACGTTTCAGTGAAAACGTATTGCTTAACTTCGCTAATAACTACATTTTTGCAAGTTAGTGTGCTGGAGACTTTTTGAAACTTTTGGAAGCTTCCAGTTTTGCATTTACCAATTTGGAAAAAAGGCATAACAAGCAAAAGGAGTGATCTGACTGAGAACTTAAGGACACTATGCACGACGATACAATGGCAATGACACTAAATGGGACCATAATTTACATAGCAAACCTCATTCTTCATTAAGAGAAATGTAAAAATGACAACTGAGATCATGAACTTATCAGGAAAATGTGTACTGAGGCAGCAAATCAAGTTAAAGGTGGAGTCATTGTCTCGTAGATACAGCTATACAATCAGACTTCTTTTGGCAACCAGAGGAGTCGCCCCCTGCTGGCTGTTAGAAAGAATGCAAGCATCACACTTTGGCTTCATTTTCCAGACCCAGAGGTTCCGTCCATCTTTTTTTTTTTTTTAATAGTTTATTCTTCAAACACAGCCAGATTAGCTTCCCCATTTCATTTTCCAAGCTATGCTAACTGACCAATAGCTGGTCCCAGAATAGACCACGAACCAGAAGGCTGGAGTCAACAAATGGTGGTGAAAAGAAGATTAAAGCATGTTTTTACGATGCACACAAAAAAAAGTTAGTCGGGGATTCGGAAATTTTTCTCACTTGCTACCAGAAAAGATATAAAAGAACCAGATTTTTTTTTTGCTACAAATGTGCTGCCTTCATACAAAACGTGCTCAAATCCAGCACCTCTGGGTCAAAGTGACACCTGCTCCGTTCCTCACAGTCAAAGTAAGCTTTGCCGAAAAGAAAAAGCAGTTCATCCTGAACACGTTTAACCAGATAGTAGGGAGAAACTCATAAAGGTGCACTTACTACATACGAATAACTGCTGGGGAAGTAACATGAATGCATTTCTTTATGACTACTACACAGGAAAATCAAACCATACACGGTGTGTTCAGGATATTTAAAACTGGAACGAGCTTTGCTGGAGTCAGCTGAGCTTCAGGATTAGGAAAATAGTTGCAAAGACGGAATGAAATCCCAGCAAATATTGAATATTTTGGAGTTTGGGGACATCTAATCAGGCTAAACAAACTTCCCCAACATCACTAATGGCTTCGTGGAAATGTACTTGCATTATTTTCCGACATAACATCGACTAAATGAGTCATTGCTTAATGTGAAATGACAAAGTGATTAGGACAGTCACTCTGGTTTTAGTTTTGGTGATAAGGACGTTAGCTGGCAAATGTCAGAACTCGCCAACATCTCTACATGAAGTTGAAGAAATTCGACGAAGCATGAGCAGTCACGTGATCCGGCAGGTTGGAAAAGAGTTTAGCCAGATAATCTAAACCAGTTTAAGACGATAAAGAAGAAGATGAATTGCAATCTGTTGGGATCATAGGGTTTGTGCAAGAACTGCAAGAACCACCCATGTGGAAGAACCTTCAGGGTAGTTATTGGGTCAGCAAGAAATGCCAACTCCATGGTAGGTATGTACTTGCCACTTCCTGCCTTTTCGATGCCCTTACCTTCGTCTCTCTAACATTGGCTTGAACGATGTAAAATTAATCATAAAAGCAAACATAACCTTCTATTGTTCCATTTTCTATGTGCTTGAAGAACTGGATTTATGTCTGTTAACGTCTATTTGTTGTTTAGCACACTTGGAGTGTTCAAATTAGGGGTTGCTGTATACGTTTTTGAGTTCTTGCAATGGAAAACATCCTTATGTATGGATGTTTAGGTTGTCTTCTACATATAAGTTTGTCCTAACTTGGAGCTTCTGGTAACCTGCGTTTCTCGTGTTGCAATCTGACTTCTTTCGGCGGTTTAAACTGATGCAAACGAACCAAAACCAGTGACTTGAAGCACCACGCAGCTAAAGAGGCCTGCTGCAAAGTTCTGAGCTCAGCTGCACGTTCTGCAGGCTCATCACTATTAGCGAACCCTTTCACGTAGTCACACGATGCGAAATATCGGCCGCGGCGCCTTCAGCGTGCCGCGAAATGAACAAAAGTTGTGTCGAGAGAGAGCGTGCATCACGACAAAGACTTCTTGGATTGTGGTTTTTCAGCTGAGCGACACACACACACTCTAACTGCCACATTCCCAAACTCACACATTGGCTCCATCCCTGGCAGGCAGCATGCGGCGAGGCTGCTCAGGGTTGCCATATCATTTTAAACATCCATCAGCTCAGCAGAGATATCATATTAGCTCCTCATCTGCATACGGCGCAGACAGAATGACAAACGAGAGAGAGAGAGAGGGAGGAAAAAAGAGGAGGGAGAGAGCTCTCTCCTCTCCTTCCCTTCATCGCATCTCTTACATGGCTGCCTTCCTCCCCTCCGCTCCCCCTCCATCTCCTTATCCCTCCCTTCTAACCTCCTAAATTGGATCACCACTGCCGGCGGAGCGCGTGTAGAAAAAAAAAGTGTGTGCGCACATTGTCGCGGTGTAATCACATCTTTTAAATGGAAAAAGGGATGAATCTCAGGAGGAACGATGACCACTGGACCCATATCTGACTCCAGAGTCCTCCCCCCCAAACCCACCATCCACCATCCACCCGTTGGCAGTCTTTGTATCTCTGTATACTCCATCACACTCCGCTTTCACTGAGCAATCGAAGACTCCTGCAAACTTTTTTCATACATCCCACATCTTCGGCTCCACAACTTTCCGTCCGCGACTCTTCAAACTTTTTTTTACAGTTGTGTGGATTATTAAAATCCTAACACCGAACTGACCGTGCAAGACGTTTAGCATTTCATAAAATCGATCTCCTCAATTACCCCGTTTCTATAATTGCTTCAAGGTATGTATACTAAACACCACCGCTGGGTCTAATCCTGTAATGCAACAGAAAAGTGGTGAATCTTTAATGGCAATGTGACCCCGAACTACTGGGTGTAAATGTAATTTCTGACTAATAAAACTGCCATAAATTAAATAACCGCAGCGTTTCCTCAACCCATCGATTGAAGCATCCTCTCCCTACTTAGTGCTGCACCTGGTTCTCCGTAGGTGTTTGCTAAATTAGGTTCTTTTACCTCGTTAACGTGTCCGTATGGTGCTTCTTTTTTTTTTTTGGATGCGCCAGAAGAGACATCACGAGCGAAATAAGCAGTCAACACCACGGCCGGGCAGCTCAACCTTGAACGCGGATTCAGGTTTTTGGGTTTTCACACACAACACACCTCAAGAACCGACCTTGCCTGCTAAGATCTGCACATTCTAGATGAAGCGATGGTGTGGAGTTACACTTGGAGGGTGGATTAATGACCAGAGGTGGGTTTTAACTCATTCTTTATTGGAAACCGGCCATCAACTGGACATCAGCCGCTTGCTTTAATGGCTGTTTTTAATTGCTGCCAGTTATAAATGCTGCATGCATCGCTACCTGTAGTCTATATCCTAAAAATAGCCACAAAAATTCAAATGCATCCTTACAAGCTCTCCAAAACTTAGTCCAAATCGCTGCTTGTGATGGACTGTTGTCCCTCAACATTTAAGGCACTGGGAGCTATAACTGTAGCTAATGCATGCTTTTAATTGCTTGTTTTTTTAATATATATGCAGTCAGGACTCAGAGGAAAGCAGCATTGATACTGAGTGTGTTGTCTTGATGAGATAAAGTCAATTAAAGTAGGAATTAAATGTGTTAATGACTATAGGTTAAGCCAGGGGTGTCCAATCCTGGTCCTGGAGGGCCACAGTCCTGCATGTTTTAGATGCTTCCCTTCTTCCAACACACCTGATTCACATGATCAGGATCGTTCTGCAGAGCTTGATGATGAGCTGATCATTTCAATCAGGTGTGTTGGAAACATCTAAAACATGCAGGACTGTGGCCCTCGAGGACCAGGATTGGACACCCCTGGGTTAAGCGCACAAGTCGTAATTCTGTCTTATTTTCCTTTTTGCTGTAATTGGTCTCAGATTCATGTTATTTTTTTGAATCTAGTCCAGTTTAATGTCACGGCTGCATCAAAACATATGCTAGCATTATCATTCCAAGTGGCTCCGGCGACGCTTGCAGTTGCAGCGGTGTGAGATAAACTTCCCCCGAAATCTCAAATCTTGTCATAACTCACAAAAGTGCAGCGCCCTGAAATCCGCCGTGTCCTGAACTCTCCGTGTTCCCTCCTGCTTCTGATGCTCGGCCAGCCTCCCTCACCTGCACCTCTTTGCCTCCCCCCGCGAGCCGAGAGCGAGGGACGGGTGAGGACACCGCCTCCCCCACCACCACCACCACCAACCACCACCACGTCCGAGCCGCAGACGTGAGAACGCTTGAGAGTGATAAGGCGATATCACAGAAAAACTAGAACAATACTCGGGAACACGCTGGTACACAACGGCGTGACAATGGCTCAGAATGCTGCAACACAACAGGGAGGGATGGAAGCGGGGCGGCGGCGGGGGGAGGAGAGAGGGTGAGTTAGAGAAAGATAGAGGGGGGGATGAATGCAGTAGTATCCTCAGATCTGAAGGCAAATCCCCCTTGGTGTTAGTTCTGCTCGAGCGGCTGGCACTGACACATGAATATTTCATACTGTTGATGTTTAAATCCCATCATTTGTGATGTGGCGCGTGAGCGTGCGCGGAGATTCATTGAAATGAGGAAGAAGAAGAAGAAGAAGAAGAAGGGGACGAATGTATGTGCGCACATGCATGCGAGAAAGAAAGAAAAAAAAAAGGGGGAGAGTGTTGATCTATAATGCATAGTTTCAGTAAGTTCACTTCTGATACGCTCTATTGCATCTGTATTTCAGTATTGTGAGGGAAAGTGGACGCGCTCGCGAGTGCACGTGAGCCTTGAAGCGCAGATTACCCCCGTGTTAGCTCATCCATATGCAGCCCGGGCCAGCACGCGTAGCAACGCAGCGTCGACGCCGCGTTTACACGCCGGCGTGCAGGAGAAGCCAACACCTTTTCTTTTTTACCCGCTCGGGGTCAAGTCAGAAGCGGCGAAGCCAATTAGTCGACCGGCTTCGGAAACTAGTTCACGATCTGGTTTCTGGAGCACGAAACTGGAGCGTAGGCCTCGTTTTTTGTTTTTTTTTTAAACCGGGCGCGATATGACACAGTTCAACCCGACACCACCTGTGGTTTATCCAGAAGACAGTTCAGCCAATAGGTGACCTCTCAAGGTTCAGAAAGGTTTGCATTAAAACTTCACTGAACTGGTCAGTGCACATAAAACAACCTGGACATCTACGTGTCGTCTTTCTTTTGCCCTACTAATAATCAGAACAGAGCTTTAAGAGTTTCTGCCCTGAACTGTCCCATCTGGGGTGAAAAAAAAGGACTCAACTGAGCTGAAATCGTTTGTCTTGGACAGAATATGGATTAGTTATCTACTTTATAAGGCTTGAGGTGACTTAAACCATTGATTAGTTGGTATGAAGCTCAAGAAGCTCTCCGATGTAGCCTTCCTGTGCAGCGATGCTCTGCTCCCAGTGCTCCTGCCACACTTGAAGGTCTCCCTGGAGGCCCCGTATACCATCTGAGACCCACACCGGATCTCTTTCACTGTGTCAAAACACCAACCCTTCCTCATGAATTTCATTTTGTGGAGGAGAAAAAATGTACAGGAGGCCAAATATGGTAACTATGGGGAGTTGAAAGCCAAAAAAACCCCCTGCATTTTCAATGTGCTGTGGCGTGATGGCACATGCCACAGTTTATATCATCCAGCCGAGGCTGTTTGCCCTCACAACCCTCAGGAGGTCACATTTAAAACTCGGCTTTGACAGCCCCGACCCCATGGGGATGAATTCACCTTGCATAAATCTGCGGCTGTCAAACAAATCGACAACTGCTGTTTGGTGTCTCGGTTGTCGCCACGGACTCAGTTCCTGACACCAGAGACGCTCCTTGGCATGAAAGTTGGGTCAGTTGCACTCGTTTTTTCTCTCTTGAAATTTTGCAAATGTGCCCACGCGAGAACAGAACTTGCAGAAAACGTGGCAGGAGCACTGGGAGCTGTGTACGAGAAGACTAGTGCAAAGGAAACGGCAGCAACGTTTCAATCAATTCTGCCTTTTTTCCTCCTTTAATGGGTAAAATCCTCGAGGTTCTTTACATTTGTTTGTGTCGTTGGGTCAGTTTGGTGTGTTTAGGGCCACGACATTCACAAGCATCATCTGTTTGTTTTTCTTAGTCAACACTGATATGTAAGTCCAAGTGTCTATTTCAGACATCAGACACAACCTGATGTTTACAGTAGAATAACTACACAACAAAAAGCAGCTCCTAAAACCTCATACAAGTCTTTTAAAAGCACTTCCACATCCTTCAAAACGCTTCACACGAGACACAAAAACCCGAAGTAGGTGTGATTTCATTTGCCATCTATTGTTTAGTTTATTCGTCTTGTTTCAGCCGAAGCGCTCGCCATGTAGCCACCAATTACTGAATCAATTTGATTTTATTAGCAGATTATGGTTTTTATTAATGGATCAATTTGTCTTAGCGCCGTGCCTCTCGTGCTTCAGTCTGCATTAGAGCCACTCAAAGCCGACCAGACCGTTTCTCTTCCGACTCATCCCTCTGGCTCATTACTTCATCTCTTTCCGTCTCCACCTCCCCTCCCGTCGCCACTACTTTGTCTTTTTTCTCTCTCTCTGCCAGGTAAGCAACAAACCCAGATTCTCCATCCCGACTTCCAAATGCACAATTTCCCGGCTAATAGAGTGTACTCAGAAATGACTAATCGAATCGGAGCTACCTGGAAAATTAATTTACCATTATGTTCTTCCAAAATCGTAACAGGGAGGGCCGGCAACCTTGTGTAGCGCCGCCGCCGCCGCCGCCGCCGCCGCCGCGGGGGAAAGTAAACAATTAGAGACTCGGTGACTAATGAATTCTGTGATTAACGAGTGTGTCGGAGGTAAATCTCGACAAGACTGACACACGCGTGTGAGCACGTATGTACAAACGGGTTACACACTCGGAGTGAGGCGGCCTTATCTGCACGCAGCATTCACGGTTGAAGTGAAATATTCCGCACCTCTTCCGAATTCTTTTTTTTTTTTTCCTTTCCTTCCCCCCCTCAACCGCTAACATTCTTAGCCGGCGTGGTTAAGTGAAATAGCTGGCATATCCACTCTGAGATGGAGAGCGATAGCAAAGCTCCGGCGCTGTGTGTGTGTGTGGAGGAAGAAGCAAGAGAGGGAGGCCGGCGAGCGTGTGTGTGGCGAGGAAGGAAGAAAAAAAAAAAACCCGAGATAAGGCCAATCTGGTTTGTATTACAGTCTCAGATAAAGAAAGAGGAGAGTGGCGAGGGGAAGATAGCGGAGCTCTGCGGAGGGATGGTACCACCAAAACACATCTGCGGGAAGGAACTCGCCACGAAAAAAAAAAAAAGGCTTTCTGATGAATTCAACAACAACAACAACAATTCGGATAACGTGTCAGTTCTGTACACTCTATTATATACAAAACCCAATGGACCGAGTCCCATCTGGGGAGCCGGGTAATGACAAATATAGAGGGAACATTAGATGAGTGTGCATCAAATGCCCAAAGCGAAAGCCACGGGCTTAATTGAAGGATGTAGTGGCATAGTGATAGATAGAAAGAGACAGAGGAGACAAGTTGTGTGTTGCTCGGCGCAGGAGTCCCACAGTGGTGTAATGACTCCCCGAGGGAGCAGGACCCGGGGCTCGGGCTCCCTCCTGACTCCCACCTGTCAAACCGAGAGGAGGGATGAAGGAGGAGGACGAGTGAAAGGGAAGACGACGGTGGCGACAGCTGCCGGCTCCTCAGGACAGTAATTGGTTGGCTGAGAGAACGGATTCACACACATGCTCACATGCATGCAAAAAAAAAAAAAGAAGAAGAAGAAGCCCACCACCCCGAAAAAAAAAAAACAAAAACGAGTGGCACCCTGAGATGGTCATTAGCCACATCCCACCTGGCACAACCTCCCCGTCGCACCCGGAGAGGGGGGTGAGGTGGGCTTATTCAGCGTGACACCTCCAGTCACATCTCAGTAAACAAGCCATCGGACCCCCACGCCCGAAACCCGCCGCCTGAGTGGCAGCTCCAAATCACACATGACAGCTTGACTGACAGGCCGGTATGGGCAAAGGGAGGGATGGAAATATGAAAAATAATAAGCTGTAATATTATCCAGACAGGAGGAGAAGAGAGAGGAGGAGGAGGGGGAAGAAAAAATAAATATAAAAAACAAAAAAAAGGGAGAGGAGGTGATGAGAGGCTGGATGGAAAACACGACGCCGGAGCCGACGGGGAGTTTTAATCGTGTTTTTTTTTTAGGTTGGAGCAGAAGGGCTCGGTGTAATTTCTTTAGCGCGCTAAGCTGCACATATATCTGATTGTTAGGGTGTCAGAAAAGTAGCGCACCGGAGCTGGATGTTGGGTTTTTGATAGAATTAGAGGCAGATTCAGGAGAAAACTTTCTTTTTTATATTTAGTGTTTAAGGGAACATGCAGACACAAAGATGGTCGACTGCTCCAATAAGAAAGCAGATTCGTCAATAAAAGCCGGACAGTCATTCCACAACACTGTAAAGCACTGCTGGTATCAACCATTGACGCTAGTGTCTGCATGTGTTTATGCAGGTTTTAGGCGCCTTTTACTCGTTTTTCACTGCGACATAAAGTCCTGCACCTTTATGGAAACAGAAAAACCATAAATAGAAGCAGAGAGAAGTCAGAAAAGCCCTTTGGTGCAGCCTAATGAACTCATAATGCCATAAATCATCAATAAAGAAACCAATATAGGTTGAATTTCTTTCATTATTTTACAAAACAATCAACAAAAAACTGAAGTCTACAAGTTCAACCTTCTTCCAAGTGTTCACCGGTGTTGTAAATACTGGTAAAATGCTAACTGTATATCCTATAGATACGATGCTGTTGGAAAAAACAAAAGAAACCCCAACGTTTTCCATGCAAAGTGTTTTCCCCTCGACTCCGCACATCAGCTCTATACAGTTGTTTCACCATGCTGGATGTATCCTCCAACAACTAGCTCCTCTGTTCACCGTTTTCGAGCCATAAACATGTTTAAACACCGCCTGCAGTTCATCCGAAAAAGACATTTTGGTCACATGATCACAGTTGAGGCGTCTTAGTTTTGTTGAAAGGTGCAGAATTCTTTACGCCATCTTAAATGTGGCTCATAGATTGAGCTGATTTTGATGAAACATCATGATTTTAATCCAAGATTCGGTCACTTTTACCGGCGAAACCACACGTCAAGAGTTGATTATAAACATGATAACGAACTTAATCTATGCAGCGTTCTCCTTAACAAACTCACAACGGAAACAAATCGGGTCGATAAAAACAAATGAAAAACAAACGTGGATCACAGAAGCAGCCGGAGAGCATAAAAAGAACAACAGAGATCATAAAAACAATGAGATCATAAAACAAACTGGATCAGTTCAAGGACCAACTCAAAGTGGAAAATCTGACGACTCTTCGTGTTTCTGGCTCCGACGAACGGTTTAATTTTAACGATTTTTTAAAAACGATAACAAGCAGTTTTTTGGGGGGTTTTCGAACCACATTTTTAGGTTTAAATTACTCATATCAGCCTTTAAAATCCTGGTTCGGTGCAGCTCTACTGTGGACGAGCTCTAATTAATCCGTATTTCATTAATACATCACCGGTTTTGTGGCTAAAATCTGTTGTTAAACAACCCGAGACATACAGCTGTTGAAACCACAATCGTATTTTCTTTCACATCAGCGATAAAATACATCCGTCATCACATCATCATGTGTGTCAGCGGGCGGCGGATGATATAACCGTCCCATATCTCATTTTAAAAAAGGCCACCGCCGGTGAACTGACATCAGTCAAAGCCCATAACAAAGTAAATGGAAAAAGAAATTAGTCCTTTGTGGAGGACGGGTGACGGCGACGAGGGAGAGGAGGCCACAAGAAGAAGAAGAAGAAGAAGAGGAGGAGGCAGGACGAGGGGTTAAAAACGTGAGAGAGGAGAGAGAAGAGAGGAGAGCGGAGGGGAAAAAAATTCAATATATTTTTAATCTAGCGGATGTAATCAGATTATGCGTCTGCCAGGAGCGACGTATTTCATAAGGAATAACCAGTTTCGCGGAGGGAAGCGGGGCGGCGGCGGCGGCGGAGACGGGCACTTTGGCTGGCCGATCTACATCGACACTGACAGATTCTAATAAATGCGCTGGGAGGCGCCCGGAGAAACACAATGCCGTGTAATCATTTTATCATGACAAACCGGAATTCCAATGCTGTCCCATGTGAGCCCGGCCGAGGGAAAATTGAATTAACTGTGAATTGCTCATGCTTGGGGAATGGGGAAGAGGAAAGAAGCAAAAAAAAGAAAAAAGAAAGAAAGAAGAGAGTAAGTAGAAGGAGGGAAAAAGAAGAGAGGAGGATTTTGGCCCGCTTTAGTTTTTTTGGCGGCGTTTCTGGTCTCTCCGGGCGCCGATGGCTTCATAGAGGAGCTCCGGTTTCAGCAGCTGCTAGCTAACGGCGCTAAAAAAAAAAAAAAACGCCTAACGAGATGCAGACGGGCCTCGAGTACCGTTAAGAACAACACATCTGCTAACACGTGTCCGACCGCACTGGCTTTCCACAGACCCGTACTTGACAGCAGGTTTTTTCGGTGGGGGAGGAGGGAGGTTGGCACTTTTTCTAACCGCAGGGGCCAAAGTTATGTTTGCGGCTGTGGCAAATTATTGCCTTCAGCTGCCATTCAGATTGCTTTTTAGCCGTACGAGGAATAGAACATGTCACTTCTTAGCTGGGAGCTTGTAGTGCCTCCCTCTGAACCTCAGAAACCCGCCGGCGAGCTACACGTACATCGTTCATCAGTCAGAAACCGTAAAAACAGAAAGAACCATCGGATTTCCTGACAGTCCTTGAACTACTCATCCATCCCGAAGTGTGATTACTTCTAAAAATCTAATTATTCTACACGTCTTGGTTAAAAATCTGCTAAAAATCAACCGTTTGAGGGAAAAATATTCTGTAAAAAACAAAAAATTCTGCACTCTTTGGTACAACTGGGAACCCATGCATGACTCAGCTGCAGTTAACGGTGACGAGGCAAAAATTCAGCGATTGATAGGTTGAACTGCGGTTTACAGAGGAGCAAGTTGTTCAAAGACACATTCTGCACGGTGAAACATCTTTGTGACTCGAGGTTGTAAAAATGTAAATAATAAAACATCTCCAGCACAATTTTATCCAGTGTTGGTAACACCTGAGGGCACCTGGAAGCATTTTTAATATGTTGATTTTAGCAATTTTCCAGTTTTTATAAGATAAATAATCAAAAATTTGCCCTTTTGTAATGATTTACCGATTCTAACTTTGTCACGCTGCACACTTGAGCTCTTCCTGCTTCTAGCCATGGTTTCCATAGAGGTGCAGGACTTCATATTGCAGCAAAAAATGAACCCACAGTGAGAAAAGATGTCACAGGAGCACAAAACGAGTGTAATTTTAAGCCAGTTTCTCACAATCGAAAGCAGCTCTTGAACGCAACTTCCTATCCATAGTTTTTGTCTTTACATCATATATGAATATGATAAGTAGAATCCAAAATAGCTCTTCTAATCTTGTTTATATCTCATTTTTAATTCTTTATTCCAAACCAAACCCCCGTCTGGGAGTTCAGTAAACGTGTCCTCTTTGATGGAATTTTTATTTTATTTTTATTTTTTCTCCCCCTCCCTCGTATCTCCGCGGAGGTATTTGTTCCTCTCGAGTGCGGCGGTGAAAAAGATCACACAGAACGGAGACGGAGCAGAATCCGTCCTGCGACTCCAGATTAGGGCCTGTCAGGGTTCCGGGGTCGCCACGGATACAACCCAGATGCGGCAGCTATGCAGCAGCGTGTCGCTGTGGAAACGGGAAGTGTCGACCGCTGCAAGATAAAGGGCCCGATTCTTTTCCCCCCGCCGAACGCATCCCACAAAGGCAGGAACGCGGCGAGAGGGAAAGTGAATTCACACGCGTTGCATTCACACACCCGCGTGGAAATACGAGACTTTCTAAAAAATTCCCCCCCTCCCACGCCGTCCGCCTCGTCCTTCCCCTCGTGCCGCCGCTCCATCGCTCCTTAATCATTAATATCACAGCTTTGACCCCGGCCAGCGAGGATGAGGCAGGGATTTGCATAATTAGCCCCACTTGGTGGACAAGTCCCACTCCAGACCTCATGAGAGCGTCTCTAGTGGCGCTCGCTCAATTTCACGTGTAGGAGACGGCGTACAGTTAGATAACGGCGGCGGCGGCGGCGGCCGGGCGAGGAGGAGGAGGAGGGGGGTAGAGCGCCAAACAAATGACAAAAGAGTTGTAGGTTTTAGGGATAAAGGAGAGACGACGCGGCACCGCTTCAGTCGAGATGTCAGACGAGAGCGATGAGTTTGGAAACTTTGAGGGAAAACGAGGATTTTTTTTTTTTCCTGTTGTTTTGTGACAGTTTGGGCTTTGTTCCAACTCATGCTCGGTACATCCGTAGAAAAAACAGGTACTGAAGCACCAAAACATGAAAGAATTCAGGTATCACACTTGAATAAAAGGTGGCAAAATACGACTTCATGCATTAGTTGTGCACCCGTAGCCTGCCTGCAGTCAACATGGCGGGTTTGTGTGCAAAATGGATGAACAGATTTCTTTATGATTCATCAGTGGAGGACCGTTGATGCCCAGATGGTAACAACTGGAGACTTTCTGCAAAAACAACTGCAGCAAAACCATCAGCGTTTTGCTGTTTAAATGACAAATTTAGCATAAAGCGGCTCCTTTTCGTGCCCGTCCTACCGTGCAGATTGCGTTTTTGTCTGCAGGGTCACAACACATCGAATCAAGTCAAGACGAAAAGGTCACGATGTGTCAAACATGAAGCGTCCAAAGTGAAGGATTGACCGTGCATCACTTTCTGAGCAGCATTTTCAAGTCGTAGCTGCAGGTGGAGCAAATTTAACTGCTTGTTAGTCGTTTCGGTAATAAGAAAAACACTTTTTATAAGCTGTTGATTGCACGTTTTGTTAGATTTTTTAAAAAAACTACTAACTACAAGCAAGTAGGAGTGAATTTCTATATGAGAAGCAAACTTAAATGAAGCTCAGCTGCTACAAAAAATTACTTCAGCGAAGTGTAATGCCGAATTTATTGTTCTAGATAAATAGATAGATGCTTTATTCAAGTGTTCAAGTTCCAAAAACCACAAAAAAACACTAATTTTTATCCACCGAGCTGCACACGAGGCCAAAGAACTAGAAAAAACAAACCAAAATTTTAAAAAAAGGCATCCAACAAGCCGAAGCGAAATCCGATCCAGATCCTCCGTCCTGTCGTGTGTGTTCAAAATTAGACAAACCACAAGAAGGAGTGACATTTCTGCGGACGGCTCGCTTCACCCGAAGCCCTCGGCCGTAAATGTCGTCATTTATTTGACAAATGCGGTTCCCTCCACATTTATTGCATAACTTTTACGGCGACAAAAAAAAAACCCTTTTGCGCCTCTAGCAAATGTTCAAACTGCTTTTATTGAGTATTGAAGAAGTTTTATAACATCCATTCTTAAATTTGGGAAAGCGAGTCCGGCGTCGGCGTCACTGCAGGTAAACACCGTCCAGGGTCGATGACTTTATACCAATCTCTCTACTCTCTGGTCCAAACCTCCCAGAGGCCTCCGGGACTGATTACAGCCGCAGAGATTACAGAGCAGCAAGGATGAAGAAGAAGAAGAAGGGGACAAACGCAGGGATAAAAGGATGGATGGACGTGGCGGAGAGTAGATGTGCAGAGGAATACCATTAAAGACGGCGGCGCTGCGAGAGCACGTCCGGACAGAGTGGTGTGAAGCCCGGGAGGACGTCGGCCTTTATCACACAGAAACACACACTCAAAGTGAAGCACCTCTCCTCCTCCACCAACCCCAACATTAGCTCTTGTAAAGATCGGTATATGTCATGCTCCGAGTTTTCCTAGAAAACAGCGGTGCCTAGTTATGAAGTAATCGCCTTAATCAGGGGCTGGCTCCGTGCCTCCGTGGTGTTTGGTTTGTTTCACCATGGATACGGGGGGGTGAAGACGCTCCAGAAACACTTCATGACAACATGCAGCAAAAAAGTGGGGAAAAACGAGGCCCGGTGTTGTTTGAGGAGACTCACGCTGGTTATGTAAGTCGAACCAGTGTTGTTACATGAGAATCGCATTAGGGCCGATCACATCTTGTTTCACTTGATACGGCGACGGGAGACGAAGCGCAGGAAGTGTGACAGAAAGAAAGGAAAGTTAAAGACTAGAGGGGGGAGGAAGCCAAGGTTGTTTCACGGGAACAATGTCCGACAAAGTCATTCTCCGAGACGGGAGCATCTCCAACAAAGTCTCAGAAAGCGACAGTAAAAAAAAAAAAAAGCAAAAAAACGGAGCAGAGAAAGAAGGTAATCTGTGGCGAGGCATAAAGGGAATTTACGTGGGCGCTTAAGTCCAGCTGTGCTGTCTGTCTCTTTGTGTCTGCTAGAGATTTAAACAGCAGGAAGCCCGAACGCATACGGGCCCGTACAGCTTCCTCGCCGTATGAATGTATTCAGCTAATGCCGCCGAGCTAACAACCAACATGAAGCGAGGATTAAACGGCGCGTCGTCCCTGCTCCGCTCTAATAGGGTTCAAGAGAAAGACTCCAAGAGAGGCGGCAATTGACCCGTGATAACCCGAGCACTTCATGGTCTTTCTCCTTGTCTTGAAAATAACTTGATTAAGCTCTGAGGACCAAAACATTGTACAGTTATATATATATATTTAAAAAAAAGAATCCAACCAGAGCATGTGAGAGTCTTTCGCAAGGTTGGGGAGGGTGAGGCTTGCATATGTCAGGGTATTGATTTATAGGCGCTCTTACAGCCAGGATGGTATGTTTAACAGTAAACCGTAGATTTACGACGCTGCCAAATACAAGTGGACGGATGTGAACATTTGAGACTGAACACCTGCCGTGGCGGGCCTGCTTTAAGGCAGAGGGGCCGCGTACGGAGCGGGAACATACAGTACTGTAGTCATAACATTGTTTCCCTAAATGGGAGTCGGAGGCACGCTGGGAATGTCGCAGATGGTCAGAAATGGAGAAGTCCAGTATCCCCAGGGATTACTTTATTTTGGGTGCCGGTACCCCCGAGGTTTTTGCTTTAAACCAGGATTTCTACCCAATATCTCAACCACAGATTAGTCTCATGTAGTAGCAAAGAATGGTCTGGCTGCACCTCACTGTCGTCTAGCTAGAGGGAAATAAACACTCTGGCTTGTTTGCATTCCTTTAAACCAATCACGGCTGTTGTAAATGGAGTTACGTGAAGCATACAGCTTCGATGTTTTATCCAAATAGTGACGACTGGAATTTTAGTGGAACATTTGCATGCAGGGAGGTGAAAACTGGGATTAAAATGGCTAA
Source organism: Stegastes partitus (assembly GCF_000690725.1). NCBI lineage: Eukaryota > Metazoa > Chordata > Actinopteri > Pomacentridae > Stegastes > Stegastes partitus. The sequence continues at coordinate 144,481 of NW_007578976.1, read as the reverse complement.
TTCAATGTAAAAATATATACATAGCAAGGCACTCTACTGCACAATCCCAAATCTTCTGCAAAGTTTGATGTTGTCAGAGTGGTAGGTTGTTGTTTCTCATAGTTAGTTGGATTTTTAATACTATAAGATGCACAATAACTGTAGATTAGCAATTAAATATTCAACATTGTGGGTTTTCATATGCAAATCGCATGAAAAATTTCAGAAAAATCATCAAATGTTCTCGACATTCAAAGCATAAAATATTCAAAATATTCTCTTGTCAGTTTAAGAACTTGATTTTCCCTGATGAGCACCTCACAGGTAATTCAAGTTTTCCGGTTTGTTGCTGTTTCAATGAGCTTTCTGTTCCTTAAAGTGTCTGTTTGTGTCGATCTGTCAAGGCAGGATGAGTTGGACTGAAGGTTTTGAGTTAAAGAGCTTCTCCACGTCCGCCTGAATCCACTTTTGCGATTACTGGAAGCTAGCATGACCTTCTAGCTAGCATTAGCTTTGTGAGACTTCTCATGTTGGTTTACCACTTTGTTGAGTTTTGCTTTTTCGTTGTCTTTACCATTTCCAACAGTTTTCGATTCTTAAAAGCTAAAACGTTTTGCTCTGCGACCCTTTTGTCTTTAAACTCGACCCAACCGGTCTGCCGTCCCTGAGCTGGTTCTGCCGGACGTTTCCACCTGTTAAAATGGATTTGTTTCCTCCCACAGTCACCGAACTTGCTCGTTCCAAGGGAATCATTGGATATTTTGGGTGTTTATCGATACTAAAATATGTGAATTGATTTGAACAAGGCTGCTGCAGATAACGTTGGATTTAGTTCGTCAAACCACAAATCCTGAAGCTTTGAACTAGTGGTATGTCAATTTGGTAATGATGGTAACCACCGACTCTAAAATGTCCACATAGAGCTGTAGAGTGCTACAGAAAGACTTCATACACTATCAGCTGTTTCTTCTAAATGTTTACTTTTTGCTTCTGGATGCAGAATCTCAAATCCAGTGAATACTTCTTACGAAAATGCTTCTGTCATCTTTTTGCACAAAAGCCCGGCGTGTTTGACATGTTATCGAAGAGCCAGATAGGCTTTGTGTTCACGATTCAATCACCGGTGTTTCATGTGCGTCCGAGCCTCAGCAGTGATCCACCTCGCAGCTACTTCACAGCGCTGTCTATACAAATTACCTCGCTTCTGTATTTCCAGGACATTCGGGGTTGCTTCTGTAACCCCGGATGCCTGGAATGCCTCCGCTCATTTGCTCCATTGTTCGGCCGGTGCGGCGCCGGTAACTCTCTCGGCAACGCTTCCATCCGCGGCAGCTGCAGGTTGAGAGACTGCCGGGGATCAAACGTGGAAGCGGAGCGTGAATGGTCGGCTTGAGGGCCCAGAGTCCTAACTGGCTCTCCTCTCTCTTTGCCGGAGTCATTTTTGAGCCGATCAACCTGCGAACGGGTGTGAAATAGCGGCCCTGGGATCTCATCCATCAAATCCACATCCAAGAGCCCTGGAGTGGGGCGGCGGCGGGGCGGCGGGGCGGGAAGGGGGGGGAGAAACATGGGAAACCACTGGAAAACAACCAAAGAAGGCCGGGCTTTCATCCTCGCGGAGATACTATCAAATTAAACACGTCCATCAAGGATCAATGGCGAAGACAACAAGGCTTTTAAAATTGGTCCACGGCTGGTTTTCTCTGTTTAATATTGCTGCACTGAGCCTCATAGTGTTAGTCTCCTCCACAGCCCTCTCCATCCCGAAGAGCTTTAATCTCCCAGTGGGCCTCTGGGCGACCCATCCAACACACATTTGCATACATCTGCATATTTCCCATTAGGCTCCACTTGTTGCCTTTTCATGGAAAACTCGGATATGGTGATGATCACCCTCAACGGTAATGGTCCTATCTTTCTCTGCCTCTTTCTTTCTTTCTTTCTCTCCCCCCCTTTTTTTAAAAAAACAAAACAAAACGTTTTTCCCTCTTGATCCCTTGTTTCCCCTCCGCTCTGCCTTCCCTGGCTGCCATATCTGTGATCAGAGTGCAGTATGGAAGGTCTGATCCAGAGACAAAGGCGGCAGCTCCCGGTTAGATCGGCGGGCGCCAGCTATAGCGAGCCATCTGGGGCACGACGGCAGCCTCTGGCCTGAGAGAGTACAATAACAAGACAGAAAAGAAATTAATTCGCCGCACAATGACCAACCAGACTAATTAGATTAATATGTGATCAACTATTCAATCAGGCCCATTCAGCCGCGGAGCTCAAGAGGTATGGATACATGCAAATGAGATGAGTGAGCACCGCGTGGAAAGAGACGAGAATAAAAACGTGTCTTGGTGCGCCGCGAGCCAATCGAAGCAGCAGATTGTTTGTGTACATGCAGGGGAGTCGTTGTTTTCTTTTTTTATAGTGCAGTTATGTCACAAGTGCCAATACGTCTGAATGGCAGCACATGATTGTAAAACGCCAGCTGTTTACGGCCTCCCGTGGTGGATTTGAGTTAATCCAACTTCACGGTTGCGTAAAAATACTTTACCTCACCGACGCCTGTGTTTATTTAGCTAGAACGAATGTTTAATTTTGCTCCGGAGTCTCTGGATTTCCCATAAAGTCCAGATTTATGCCAAACAGGTGGACGGCAGGCGCGAGTTTTGCAGCGAGCGCACGGACTCGCGCAACACCTCTGAAGGCGGCAAGCAGCGGATTCTTCAGGTCCTGCGAGCTGCTACAGATCGGACTTGTTTCCCCGACAGCTCCGGTTTATGGCTCGTCCACGCACGGACCGTGTCGGTAAATACTCCCCGCCGATGACTAGGAGCCGGCCGCGAGCTCCTAAAAGGCAATTCAAGAGGCCCGTTCCCAACACTTAATTAAATGCATGGTCGCAGGATAAAAGAAAAGTAATTTACTGATTTAGATAAAGCTTTTAAGGTTTCAGACATTACCTCGATGGGTTGGGCTTTTTGCTTAATTAAAATATATGCATGTTGTTCATTGAGGAGCCGTTAAATAATACGAGTTAAAAAAAAGATAAATCAGACGATGCTGAAGGATTTTTCACAACCTGACAAACAAAACAGGTGTAACTGTTGACATACAGTAAATATTAAAGCCTTAAAATATAACTACATAAGAAGGTTGCACGAGAAAACTGATGCATTTTTGCTTTTCTTTGATATAAAAAACAGTTCAAGGGACTTAATCTACCACAAAATATAAACCACTGATTTACGTGAACGGTTTAAGTTGCAAACATTATTTTGATGAGTTGGTTTCACATAATTTTGTTGCATCAACTTGAAATTGTGTCAAATTTAAGCTAAAATTTCTGCATTAATTTGATTTAAAACTAAGTTCAAGTTGAAATCTTACTAAAACTGGCTTAATAACTTCATTTTTCTTCACCTCAAGTTCAGGATTTCCGAGTCCTGTCAGAAGTTCTGAAAAAAATATTGATTGAAAAAGGAAAGGATCATTATATTTATAATTTGGAAGTTGACATAATTCTAAAAGATTGATGCAAACTGTGCAAAACCTGACAGCGAGAATTATGTAACAGTACAAACATTCTAATTAATAAAATCTTAACTGATATCTGCATAAGAAAGTTGCAGCAGAGAGTCAGTTTTTGCAATGAAACTTTATTTTCTATTGGAAACTTAGACATAATTAGTAACTGGGACCGGTTCCCACCACTTAATTAAACACACGGCTGTAAAATAAAACATCAAATTCACTGATTTAGATCAACATTTAAAGCCTCAAACATTATTTTAAAGAGTTACGTCAAGATCATAATGTAGGTATTTGCATCAACTTGATATTTTGTGTAATTTAAACTCAAATTTCTGCGTTTGTTGGTTTTGACATTAAATTCAAGTTGAGGTAACTTAATAAAATTGGCTCGATAACTTTCAATTTTGACTCACTTTAGGTTCAGGATTTCTTAATCTTAATCTTGACGAGATTTCAGACTGATTATTGAAAATAAATTCCACTGAACTAGTTTGTTGGTTGAACGTAATTTGATTAGAAATCGTCACAACTCAAAAAAAGATTCATTCAAATTGCTGCAGTGTTCTCCGTTGTGGAGCCCAAACTTTATTTTCATGTCACGTGGTCGGAACAATTTGGCCTTTTTAAAGTCACTCAGGTCCTTTTTTCCCCCCAGCTTATTCTGCATGAATCTGACTCTGTTTTGGCTCATCGGTGATCGATTGGGGATGTCTTAATCTGGCATCTACTGTATCCTAGAAAAGATGGCAGCTCCCACTAGCTGGTGGCACAATCCAGCCATCAGTTTGGGACTTTCTTGGTGCACAATGGACATAAAACGACAACATGAAGGAGTTAAACCACAGTCCTGATTGCAGGTGATCAAGTTTCTGACGAAGAAACATCCAGAGCAGCCACGAGAAGCCTTTTTTTAAAAAACTCACTTTACCTCCATTGTGAGCCATTAGCATCCTCGACTTTTCAAGGAGCAAACGGGGGAAACGTGTCTTTCTTTTTCTTCTCGTGTGTGAGCTAATCATGTCAAATAACTAAATTAATGCAGAAGTGAAGAGCAGCTCGAAATCACATTCAGCGACACCTATTGGAGGATAATCAGCCGCGTTTTCCACATAAAATATGATTGCGAATGCTTTATTAGCTTCTTCTAACAGGATGATTGCTACGCTTTAAAAAAAAAAAGAAGTAAAGAAGGTGGCATTCACCAAAAAAAGAAAACCTCAGCATCACCTTTTCCCCGGCTGCTTAATTTTCTGCGGGGCGGCTAATCAAGCGCCCGTCTCCGCTCATGAATTTAGAGGGAAACCTCAAGCATTTAAATGTGCATTTAATTGCGTTGGTTCTGGAAGCGTCGTTAAGTAAGAGCTGGGAAATACATTTCTTAATGCGACTTAGTGATGCCCGGCAAATCAAAGACCATCAAGCGAATTAATGAGGGTGAGCGGTGAGCGCATTAAGAGCAGAGACGGAGCGCCTCCATAAACAAATACATATCTCTCAACTAGACAGCGGGGACGGGGGGGGGATGAATGCGCCAGATGTAATAAATAGACTTCCCTGTCAGCAGGCATGGTATGCTATCCATTCCTGCACACTTTAGCAGTGTAAATACCCGCACGTAGACACATACACCTTTTCTTCTGCTGTGTTTTTCAGACAGATGCTTCTTCGCCGGCGTTCCTTTGCTCCTGAATAGAGCTGAGAAAGCTTCTAAAGAAGAAAAGAGGAGCGAGCGAGCGGGCAGGAGGCGGCGGCGGCGGCGGCGGCGGCGGGAACGAGGCCGAGATGAAAAAGAAGGAGAACTGGAAATATGAAACCTTCCTGGTTATTAAAAGCTGTCTTGCGAGGGCAGCGCTCCTGTCGTTAAGTACTCTTTCAATTATTAACGGGGGCCGCCGCTTTCATCCGCCGGCGTGCGAATGCCAATACATCTCCCGACACACACTCGTCTTCTTCCACTTGGCAACAAGCAAACACACACACACACACACACACACACACACACACATCAGGTATTCAGCTGTAATTGTTGCCGAGCTGCCGAGCGGACGGGTCAGCGGCGAGGATGATTATATAAAACTGGATGTTTTTGAGAAGCTCTGCGGCGCGAACAGATGGCCGCGGACAAAGAAAAGAAAAAAAGAAAAAGAAAACTTTCGCGTGGATATTCAGAAACGCGGGCGCCGACCTCTGGGGGGAGCTGCAGGTATGCGAACGCCGGCGGGCCGCAACAGGTCAGGCCCCAATTTGGGGCATTTTTCTCAGCTGTCAAGTGCCCGTCAAGCTCCGGCAATAAAGGCGAGGAGATAAGGAGGGAGATTTGAGATAGTTGGGATTGAGCTGTGGGCAATAAGAGAGGAGCGGGAAGCTTTTAGGGGTGTTATCCGAGGCTCTGTGTTTGCAGCTCCAAATGTTCCTGATGAGACGGGCTCACATGACAGATTACCAGCGCAAATGCTGCTCGAGGGGGGAAAGCTGGCACCGGGAGGGATCCAAACACAACGCCGTCACATGTACAAGTGTGTGTGCGATGACACTCGTGGCTGAAATGTAAAACTGAGCATCCGAGACGTGCAGGACAGGAAGTGGTTTGTTGAGTTGTGACAACTTCTAATGAAATGAACTGATAGCGGCGTTAGCTTTTCTTCTACAGTCAAATGCATTTTTAATTATCCAGCTTGGGATCTTTGCTGGCAGACACGAGATGCCAGATAGAAAAACAACATTAAGGCATCACCAATCGATCACAGATGAGCCTAAACACTCTGACCCCTCGTCGAAGACGCATAGAAAGTCAGTTTTCATGGTGAAAATGTTGGATTCAAGCTAAACAAGCGGCTGAAAAAGACCTGAGCGACTGTTAAACAGGTCAGCAGCAATGGAAAACCTAATGCTGAGGCTCAGCAGCCAAAAATAAATAGTTTGAATCAACCTTTTTGAGTTCTGACAACATCTGACGAAATTATGTTGAACCAACAAACTATATTGAGTTGAGAGAATTTGTTTTTCTTCTACAATCAAATGCATTTTTAATCATACAGCTTGGGATCTTTGCTGGCAGACACAAGATGCCAGATAGAAAACCACCATTAAGACATCACCAATCGATCACAGATGAGCCAAAACACTGTGACCCCTCGTAGCTGACGCATAGAAAGTCAGAATAAAGTCAGTTTTCGTTGTTAAAATGTTGGATTTGTGCAAAACGAGCAGCTGAACAAGACCTAAAACGATCTGGCACACTCTAAAACAATGTGTTTAGGCTGAACAGAAAGAAATAAACAGTTTGCATCAATCGTTTTGAGTTCTGACAACTTTTAATGAAATTATGTTGAACCAACAAATCATATTGAGCTTGCAAGTTATCAAGGCAATTTAATTGAGCTACCTCAACTAAACAGAGAAATTTGAGTTTAAATTACACAAAATATTAAGTTGAAGTCATTTTAAATATTATTTATTACAATTATTATTGTTAATTATTATTATTTTATTTTAAATCTTGCAATCTACAACAGAGAAAAACACNCACTGATTTTCTTGCGCACCTTTATCATGCAGCTATAATTTAAGGTTTTATTATTTACTACATAGTTATTTTTGATCGTCAGGTTGTAAAAAAAAATCCCTTGTGACGGGTGTTTATCCTCCAACGTCACTTCATTTATCTTTTTAGCTTTTCCAAAAATCATTTGGCCGTTCCTCAATTAGCAAGATGCATATATTCTAATTAAAATAAAGCTGATGAGTCCCCCTCTTATATCCTCGTGTACGACTGAATGACAGCACTACAAACAGTCCCTCATCCAGCTGTTTTTATCTGTAATTGAATCCCGGTCTTAAAAAAAAGAAAATAGAGAGAAAGAAAAAAAAAAAAACGCCTTCACAGAAAAATGGCTTCATTTCCTCGTCTTCACTAAAGAACCCTCGGACTTAATTGTTTGAAGATACAGAGACTTCAGAGTGTTTCTGGATGGAAATAGAACTTTAAAAATGATCTTACTAGGTCACCAATAAACTTTACTTTCCTGCCATCTCCAAACAGTTTCTGACAAGTGAGAAATAAACGCGGCGACGACGAGGACGTTTCAGGTTTGATGCCAAAATAAGCATTTAAAAGTCTGGAAGACGAACGGCAGAAATGTGAAAAATGGAATTTGATTTCACAAATTTCCGAGTTGAATAAGAATCAGGCCGGATGTGTTTGACCAAAGTGGTTATTTAGGATTCAGCCGGAGGCAGCGGCGGCGTGTGGAGGTGTTTCTGCAGCGTCAGGTCGGAGTGCTTTGGACTCTTAGAGGGCCCTTGTTCTAAACGGAGCCCCCGGTCGTTCTCCCTGTTGAAAAGTTAGAGCCGGGAATGTCGGACTGATGGGGGAGCGCTGCTTATCGACCACGGCCGGGTGCGTTTCTGCTCTGGAGATGGGACGCGAGGCGCTGGGGCGTGCTGACGAACATCCCCCGGGACCCCTGTCCAATTACAGCTCAAAATGAGCCGGGAGAGCGCCGAGATTGGGCTGGGCGCTCCGAGGTGATGATGGAGGTAGGGGAGGGGGGCCGGGAGATGGAAAGAAGCAAAAAAAAAAAAAAAAGGGGGCCGAGGATATGAGTAGCACTTGAAATTAATGGGGCAGGGTGGCGGCGGCGGCGGCGGCTCCCGGAGGGCGAACGCGTGGACGTTAACTCCACCCCGGAGCCGCCGTTAGGGGGCGAGAGGATTCAGGAGTCTCAGGACACGGAGCAGGACAAGGTTCACCCCGGATCGCTGCACCGCCGCTGGGCTGAGCCTCCACATACCGGCGAGTTAACCCCCCGAACGCCTCGGCTCATGATCACATAACTAAGCCGAGAATTTCGCAATCCGGACCCACGTCACGTAAAAAAAAAAAAAAAGCTGACAAATTGAAAGATTTCGACGAAGATTTTAATAGACGCTGGCTGGCGTTCAGAGGGCTTTCATTTGAAATGTCATATTTGGACGACTCCGCTCCGAGAGCTATTAAGCAGAAATGTGTTCGTCTATAAAAGAGCTCTTCTGTGCGTGATTGCCATTTAATAGCCGGCCATACGTTCACGCTCCAGTCTCGCCGTAATGCTGCCGCGCACTGGGGACTGTCAGCGAGAGCGAGGGGAGAGAACCCAAAGGCCTCCAAACATCTCAGCCAAATTGCCGTCATCTTCCAAAGCGCGGCGTCGAGGGGGATGAGATGAAATGTTGTCATAATGCCGCCGCCGCCGAGCTCATTGCCTGAGATGTGACACACACGCCGCAAACACGGCCGGGATTACAACCATAAATCTGTTGATTGCGGCGGCGTCGATTTAGCTAATATTAAAATAATTCTGAATTTGTTGTGTAATTCCTGCAGGTTTTTTTTTTAAAAAAGGAGACGAGACGCCTCCTCGGTGGTGGAAAAAAAAGAAGAAGCATTTTTTCTTAGATATCAAGATATCAGCTAGTATCAGTTGCAATCCAAAAATAACTCGCTATCAGTTAAATCCTCTCAATAACAAAGTGGCACAGACAAGTGCTCTTGTGCTCTCTGTTTCACACACAAAGAAAACATGACTGTCACAGATTTGAGAAAGAGAGCGACGGAGGGAGGCAGGAGAAAGGAGAGACGGAGCGGCGCAGTTAAAGTTTTTTTTTTTTTTCTCGCCGGGAGTCAGCGCTGCTTTTAATACATACAGTCACATCAATGGCACATTAAGACAGTGTAACCACGGCAACAGACACCAGGATTATGTCAAACAGAAGCGCACAAAAGATCTGAAGATGCTTTGTGGCGACGCGGTCCGAAAAGAGAAAGAAATAAGGGAAAGAGAAATGAAGAAAAGAAGAGCTACAAACAAACTCGGGAGCTGCGAGGGCAGGATTTTCATCTCCTGCTAAGTGTGTGTTAGTGTGTGTTACTGTGTGTGTTAGTGTGTGTGTATTAATCACATCACGGTGAATGTGTGTTACATTTTTTCGCATCCGTTTGGGGAACGAAAAGCAGGTTTCGCACGAGGTAGATGCTGCTATTTTAGGCCCGGAGTGAGCTGTTTTTGTGCGAGCTGAGGTGAGGCGTGTAGTGATTATGGTTAAAGGTTGGGAGAGTCTCCTGAGGATGAATGTAGGTCGTTCACGTGTGCGCGTCAACAACAACAGGCCCGAGCGATGCGACGAGAACACGTAATTGCAATTTCTCCCGACGCATAATGCAGTTTGATTCGTGCTGAAGTCCTGCTGCGGTTCAGCATCGATGGACTGATTGTTGACGGTTTGGTGAAACCGTCGACGTGTGTTTTTTCCAAATTGTTGCAGCTTGAATTTAAAAGTTGTAAACTCATGTACACAAATCTAAACACAGTATGAGATGTAGCTGTATTGATCAGAAGCTGAACTTGTGAGATGTTGCGGAAAATGTCCAAAAAAAAATGCTTTGGAGCAAATAAATACGCTGCATAATGTCGCCAGAAGGTGGCGCTACAGGCTACAATAAACAGAGTAGAAGAAGAAAGAATAAAAAACAGGAATCCATCCCAATACCCACTCTACTATACTACATATTATTCCAGAAAAAGATTTGGTGTGTCTCAATACAAAGAGATGCCAAAATCTCATTTTTGCAGAATCCAAGCCATCATGCTTCTCTGGGCATTCTTACCCACAATCCTTTGCACAGCAGAATATACGGCACATGCATTACGACGTCTGTCTCGAGTAACAAGCTTGAGCTGAACGCAACAGATATATAATAATAAACCACAACACAAAACACTATGACTAAAAACTAGCTTCGATCCAAACAGAGCCATTAAATATAGCGTCTGCCAATATCGAGTCCTAATCCGATACCGTTTTCCCTCCAGAACACACAAGTCAAGTACATTAAAGTTATCATAACCAGTGCAACGGTGTACTGTGGCTCCACAACCTCCAAAAGACGACAAAAACCTGTATTCTCTACCAGCATCGTCAGAAAATCTACTGTCAATCAGCTGTAGTACCTGTTTGTCCCACCAGGTGGAGCCTCTTGCTGTTTAGTAACGACCACAGACGACAGTCTGACACTCTGACTGTGGTCAGTTCATGTTGGCGAGCATTGTGGGGGTTTAGCTAGTCAAAGGGCACCATGACAGAGACTCCTGTGGCGTTTAATGACTTCAAACTGAAGCTAAAGTGTTTCATCGCAGGTATAACGCCAGACTCGGTGCAGACTTTACCTGTAACAGCTCAAAGTTTGTAAGGGCAGTGCTGAATGGAAACAACAACGTAGTCAGCAATTTGAAATGCAAAGGCTGTTGGTTGACGACTGCTAACAAGAAACAAATATTTAACCATCTACAAGAGAAAAAACAGAGCGAGGTCTTCAGATATTGCTTTAAAACTGCATAGTTGTAGATATTTTTGGATGTTTCTGGTGTCTGGAGGTAAACACCACCTCAAGCAAGCGTTAAGACATTTACGCAAAATTATAATCCAGCACGATAATTTAAAACTTGACTAGTCTCTCCTGCTCTTTAACAAACAGCCACTCAGGTTTCCATATTTATCTGATTTTTTTTGGTGTCCAAGAAGCAAATTCATCCAAATCAAACAGAAGTAAAACAACTCAAGTACAGAAGTTTGTTGTTTGTTGCAGAAAACAAAGTATAAGCTCTTCAGTGACAAAGAAAGTAGGCAGAACATCTTTTTCTATTATTTCGTCACATCTCTGTATAAAATCACTGAACTCCAACATACATGTGTCACAGTTTTGTCAAAAGAAAACCATCTTCTGTTTCCATTTTGGGCTACAAGTGTCTTCTGACGACTGTGACTTCCTTAAAATCCCGACAGCCTAAAATCTCCCCTGTTGAAACACACCGAGAAGCAAAACTTGACTTGCTGTTGAAATCTGTGCGTTTCCTCCACTCCTGCAGGAGTTTCTTACAGTTACGTTCCAACAACACCAAAGATCTTCAAACGCGAGCTTAAGGTCACAAATAAGCTTCGTAATTACGTCTAATTGGGATCAAGGACGCAGGAGCTGTGGCTTCACTTTCATGGTGTTTCATCAGAGGCGCTCCCGATGGGAAGTTGACCATTTTAAGAAACTGGTTGTGCAGTTTGATGTGACAGAAGAAAAAAAACAGCAGCGACACCGCTGGGAAAACTGATCCGCTCCTGATTAACAAAAAAACACATCGCGGTGGATTTGGGGGAAGCTTAGCGCGTGACAAGGCGCTAATGGAAGACGCTAGCACCAAGCTATCAGATGACCGTGTGTCGGTAGCCGGCTGGTAGCCATTAAACGAGCCGCCAAGAGCCGAGCAGCTGATGCAAAGTTGAGTTCACGTAGATTAGAAGTTCGCCCGAGGGACCCGTTCGGAAACGGAGTCGAACCGGGACGCACATGAGTTAACTTCACCAACTCGATCTGCATAAACCGGAGAATAAATACACCCCGATCTTAATGTGTTAATCCAAACAAAGGAGCTCTACTTGTGGCGCCACTTTGGATTTGGATTCTCAGGAACATCTAGAACTCCTCCCGTGCTCCACAGCTTCTCCCACTGCTGGGCTGATGTGGACAGCTGTTGGATTTGCACTTTTTATTTGTTCTGTAACTGCAGGAATGCGCATGTGGTCACGTCCTGCGGTCTCAGGTTTTAGGCGGCGAGCCGACGTCCACGTTTGTGTGGAACCTTGAGAAGATGACATCATGGGGACTCATTATGGACTCACCACTGTTGTGGTTTTTCACGGCTGATAACGATCATCGGTAATCAAGGAGACCCGTAATGAGGATATGTGGAGCCGACATGCTCGGATGTTTGTTGTAGAAGTGAAACCAGTGGTGTCGCAATTTTTGGAAAACACAAATTTCAGCACTCAAAACTTTAATCCTTCGGCGCTGATTGCCAATCAGATACGGCTGATTGGGACATTGTTCAGCTGAGCATAAATGAAGTCGTTATTTTGACTGAATAATTGGAAAAAAGATCAATATTGGAGTCATTGACTAACTGCCCCCTCAGGTGGAGGCACAAACCTCAAACTGGCCTCTGACCTTCTGAGCTCTGAGCAGTTTCTGGGTGTTTTTTAAAAAGATTTTACGTCTGTATGCTGTTTCTGAGCCGTGCTGCATTTATTTTATTGCTCAAATCAGTTTTATTTCGCTCTCTGAGTTGCTTCCATGCTGCTTCGTGTGAACACTGCCTGCAGTTCAGCCGGAAATCTGAATTTTCACCATGTGGACGTCGCAGCTGAGTTGGTTTTTGACAGAATCTGGTGGTGATTTTGAGGAAAATGTCACGATTACAGCCTCGGATTTGGTTCAGTTTTCTGGATGTCACGGCTGAGTGCTTCAAGAGCCATCGAAAAGGTTAAAAAAAAAAGATTTGTTTTCAGTTTTTATGGCTCCTTGCTTTGATAAATGGTGCGATTCTTTAAAGAAACGAGCCTTTCTGTGAAGACTCTCAGTCATCCAGGTCGTGGTTGTTCTCGTCGTTTAATCGTAGAGTCTCTTCACCTCTCGTCCAGGAGGCTTCATCAGACTCGTTGGGAGCTCCAGATATCCTCAAGGAGCCGTTAACACTTCAAGTCTTTCAAACCCAGCTGCAGGTTTTGAGGGTTCAAAAGGTTAAAACTCAAATCATCTCGTTTCTACGTGCATTTACGCCCATTTTTATTGTCCTAAAGATGCAAGTCCAAGTCAGGAATTCGATCACCACGGCCGAGCAGCTGTTGGTAAAAAGGGGGTTTTCCTCTCCTTCACACAAACAGAGTCTGGAGCGAATCAGCTCGGCCCGTTGCATCATGCAACAGTCCCGCTGTATGGACTCCACCCTGCAGCGCCGTTCCCTTCCCGCCGCCGCCGCCGTGTGTGAGTGCGATCTACTTGCATGCGAGGCTCCTGCAGCCGGCTCGCGTCCCGCCGCTGCCAAGTTTTACAGTAAAACCTGAGGATCGGAACAAAAAGCCGACGGGAGAGTTTGGCAGCCGGCGTCCCGTCCGTAAGCCGCGATTAAAGACCAACCTCTGCAGTCAATCAGCTTTTCTTTCCTGTTCCGATCGGACGGTTTAATGAGAAACAAAACAATCCCTTCCCTTTTTTCTTCTTCTTCTTGCTCTGTTTTCTATTCCGTCGCCTCCTCTTTCCTTTTGCAACACTCCAGGGTCACCATCTGCATGGCAACACTCGCAGCATGACACTTCCATAACCCGGGAGGAGGAGGAGGAGGAGGAGGAGGAGGAGGAGGAAGGCAGACCTCTCTCCCTCTATTCACAGGCCACCCATAATTCATTAGCTCTCCCTCTCATCCTCTCCATATTTTTCTCTTCCTCCTGCACTGTGACCGATGCAGGTTTCTGAAGCCTTGTTCGGATATTTTCCGGAATGAAGCTGCTGACGCTTTGACTTTTTCTTTTTTTTTCTTCGTCGCGCCGCCTTTCAGCACGTTTTAAATTTGACCCTTTTTCATGCCGAACCTCATTCAGGAGAAAAAAAAAAGAAGAAGCTATTTTTCAGAGTGTGGAACAATAAATTTTTCAGCCGAGCCGCTCGTTCTTCCGTCGACATCAAGTGTTTTTTTTTTTCAAAAACCAACAACCACGACGGGAACAACAGGAACTGGCCTCTGAACCCCGAAAACCCAGCTGCGGGTTTTGAAACGCTCGTTGTCTTTGAAAGAAATCACAGAAATCACATCGTTTATCGGCGCCAGAAGCTGTAAGAACACAAAGGGTTTATTGGATTTCATCAGTCCTTGAACTACTCATGCAAAGAAAATAAAACAAATCTGAGCTTAAGATGTAAAAATTTCATCAAATATCACCTCATTCTATACGTCTCGTTTAAAAATGGGCCAAAAATAAACCATTTGCTTGAACCAGATTCTGTGAAAAGCAAAAAATTCTGTGTTTCTCTGCCAAACAGAAAAACCTTTAATGACTCAGCTGTAACCAACAGTCATGTGACTAAAATTCAGCGAGTTTTCAGCTCATCTGCCTCTGAGAACGTCATTCTGTCGTAAAATCGGGAAAAAAACGCATCCTAGACAAGAAGAAGAAACGACTTCTTAACCCTCTGAGCTCAAAAACTCAGCTTCAGGTTAGAAATGCATGTAATCTTTTGCAAAAAATGCCAAAACGACAGCGTTTATCAGAGGCAGAAGCTGCAAAAACACACAGATTACTTGAGTTTTCAGCTTTCCAACGGTCTCTGAACTACTCATGTGCAGCACACGGTTCTCAATCTGAGCTTAAAGTCACGAAATGTCGTTAAAATGTTCTAAAAAATCCACAAAATAAACCGTTTGCTTCAACAAGATTCGGTGAAAAACAAAAAAATTCTGCGTTTCTCTGCGAAACCGAAAAGCCACGACTCACCCAGCTTCACCTGACAGTCACGTGAGGAAAATTCTACGACTTTTTTAAAAAATCTGGACCTTTTTTCACAACAAACCTCATTCAGGAAAAGACAACCAGCAGAACAATCAACCGAGCTGCACCGTAGCCGTCAGCATCGACTCCTGAAGTTAATTCCTCTCCCAGATAATAATAATAATAAATCATAACCGTGCACGAGCAGCGTAATGATTTCCCCGCAGATGGCCTCCGGTGCTGCTCGGCTACGACCCCTCGCACAAGCAAACTCTTCGCTGTGATTGGTCAGTTGTTTTTTTTTTTGGGGATCTGGCCCCTGGTCCTGCATTGTTTGCATTTTTCTGGCTTCACTTCGAGCATCCGTCAGTCACACAAAGAGATCGCTTCCCTTTCTCTCTCTCCTGGTTTCCACCAGGCACAGCGCCAGTGTTTTCCTTTCCTCCGCTGACTCTCACCTCTCATCATCCCTCCTCTTCCTCACCCTGCTTTTTGCACAACTCTGCTCTGCATTCGGATGCAAGAAAAAAGAAGCTGTTTATTTATGCAGGTCTATTTTTTTCCTCTCCCTCCTCTTCCTCTTTCCCCCCTGGTTACACGCTTGTAGACGATCACTGGGAAAAAGAAGAAGAAGAAGAGGAATCCAAAGATTGGAAAAAGAGAAATCTGCAAAGAAGTGAGAAAAAGGAGGGATTTAAAAAAAAAAAGAAGGAGAGACTCGAGTCGAGCCGAGCGGCGTAAAGACGGCTGTGTGTCACCGGTGGAAGCGCTCGCTCGGGTTTAAAGCCGCTTTACGGGCCGGGCCGCCGCGCACACGGCACCACGGTACCTCTGAGAATAAGACTATAACAAAGTACAGCAGTAAAATACAGCCAGAGGGAATGATTAGTGTGTGTTTGTGTGTCGCGGTGTGAGAGGCAGCGAGATAGAGTGCCGTGCTCCAGGTGGTGCATTATTAAACAGATTTGTCACTTTGGGCCACTGGTGTTAAGTGTGTGTGTGTGTGTGTGTGTGTGTGTGTGTGAGAGAGTGTGTGAGAGTGTGTGTGTGTGTGTGTGTTGCAAAAAGCAGCTAAAGTTGAGATCGAAATCGGAAATCGACCTCTGACTCCAAAACACGTCTTTAAAAAAAAAAATATCGAAATGACATCATTCATCAGAACCAGAAACTGCAAACACACAAAAGAATCAGCAGGTTTGCAGCTTTCCTACGGTCCTTGAACTACTCACGTGCAACATGCAAAATTTAAATATCTTTCTTCGCGTCTTAATTTTTAAAAAATCAACAAAAACAAAGCAACAGATTCTGCAAAAACCAAAAAATTCTGTGATCCGAAAAGCAAACGAAAAGCCACGAGCGACTCATCAGCGACCAACAATCACGTCACAAAAAATCCGTGAATCCTCGGCTGAACTGCAGGATGTGTAAACAGAGCAGAGAGCAGTAGTCAAACAGATTGGAGACACCGAAGGCAAAATGAAATGATAAAATAAACGCAGCAAGGCTCAAAAAGGAAGCAGCAAGTTGTCTGCAGATACATCCAGCACGGTGAAACAGGAGAGTAGCTAAATATCTGCAGCAGGTAGAGACGCCAAAACCCAAAGAAGCTCAACGTTTGTTCTTTTCTTTGTTGCATGATTTATAGGATTATCTACTGCAGAGAAGAGTCTCCTCTGCTTCTAGTCCTGCTTGTTCTGTTTCCATAGAGGTACAGGACAGAAAAATGATCCCACAGTGACTAAAAACACCCAGAAGCTGTTCAGCAGGTGAACCAGGAAAAGCCTCACAGTGAGCAGCAGGATGCTAACATCCACTCATGTGACAGTTTAAATGAGGAGATCCAAGACGAGAAGAATTCGGGGCGAACGCGTCTTTTCTTCTTTTTTTTTTTTAGGTCGAGCCACAACACACAGAATCCCAGCTTCTGGTTTTTATTTGGCGCCTTCATGACTAAAACATGAACGTTTCAAACTCCTGAAACGTGAGACGAAACCGTCCTCGTGCAAATCTGTCGTCTTCGGAAATGATGTAATCGCAATAACACCAAAAATAATAAAAAGAAATTAAATCTGTGCTCCTTGCAGAGACCAGGAAGCCATCAGTGACTCAGCTGGTTTTTGGATGAACTGCAGGATGTGTTTACTCCGAGCAGGGAGGATGATGGGAACTAAATAAAATGAAAGTGGTAAAACATTTATAGTATGTAGAGGGATGCTACTTTTCTTCCCCCCAGGACTGGTAACACCTGCAGGAAGTGGCAAAATGTTTTAAATGTTGATTCTAGATTTCAAACATGAAAAAAAGAAATGCAACTTATTTTATTTTCTTTTTCTCGTGATCGACAACAACATAAGTTTGTTCTACTGCAGTGAAAAATGAGGCCACAGTGAGTAAAAATGTGACAAAAAACGCCTCAAAACCTGCTTCAAATTCAGACGTTCAATCTAAAAATGTTTGATTACGGCTTGAACACGTTTTCAGAATCACTGCTGCAAGATGTAACTTCATTTTTGCACCAATATTTCAGACTTAGACAGCATTTTACTGTGATTCTAGGTGTCGATTGTAGATTCTTAAGTTTTTTAAATGAATAAACAATCAAAGAAATGCAGCCTGTTTTATTTTCCTTTTCACATGATCGATAAGAACACGTTTGATTTCCTGCACAGGACGTGATTTCTGAGTTCTCCCATTTCTTCTGTATGACTGTTCTGTTTCCATGGACGTGCAGGACTTCAAAAATGAGCAAAACTGCTTCAAATTCAGAGGTTAAATCTAGAAAGGTTTGATTACTGCTTGAACACGTTTTCAGAATCGCTGCTGCAAGATGCAACTTCACTTTTGCACCATTATTCCAGACCTAAACAGCATTTTACCGTTTCAACATCTTGCATTTTTCCAACTGACTCCTTATTAGCAGCGACTAAAAGCACAAATGTGCTTCTTTATGGGGCAGGTGAGGATGTGTTTTTGGAGTTCAGATGGTTAAAAGTGGGAAACAAGAGAGAAAGAAATAAGAAGAGGCAGAAAGGAACAAATAAAACCCGGCTGGAGGGACGGTAAAAACCCACAGAAAGGATGAAAAGAAAAAAAAAAAAGCTGCAGAGAAAACAAAACAAAAGGACAGTAAGAGACGGAGCAGACATCACACATCTGATTCACACATGCACGCCACTGATTATATGCTCGCACACACTCGGCCCGTTTCCATCACTTCGGCGGACGTCGCATTGATTTACGAAGCCGAGCCCTAAATCTCCACCTACACGAGGCCTTAAATCAAGTCCTCGGCGTGGAAACGTGAGGATCCGCAACACGAGTGGAAACGCACTCACGTGAAGGCGTCGAACCTCTGCCGGCTGAGAAGGAAGCAGCTTGTTTTAGTCAGAAACAACATGAAAGAGACGGACGAGAAGGCGATCGGGTGGAATCAGAGGACGGGACGGCAGCAGCTGACGAGGACGACGACAGGCCGAGAATGATTCAGCAACTTGTTAAAGAAAAAAAGAAGAAGCAGAAGAGCAGCATCCAGGTTGGACGGCAGCAGGAAGCAGCAGCTCTGGAGCGTTTCTACTGCGTCCAAGATGTTTCTACTCTTGGAAATCTCAAATATCTCCACTGAAGCTGATGATAATAAACACGTAGCGTCTTAAACTAAACGCTTTTCTGCTCTTTGTGCGTTTGCTGTTTATTTGTTGAAAGTAAACTGTCAGTTGCAGGTTGTTTAAGCTGCTTAGCTTCGTTCACGTTTTTGCTCGCTGTGGCCTCATTTTTCACTCCAACATAAAGTCCTGCACCTCGATGGAAACAGAAACAGCATGACTAGATGTACAGGGAACTCAGACATGTCTTATTTGCACCATGACACACTTATAATGGCATAAATCATTAAAAAAAGACAAAAAAAAGGTTGAATTTCTTTAATTATTATTATTATTTTTTAATTAAAAACTGTAGTCAACATGTGCAACATTTTTTAAAGTTCCCACACATGTTCCCAATATTTGGAAAAAGAAAAATATGGCTCTACTTGCTTTAGATCTTTTATAAATTACATTTTTAATTTGTTGCTGCTCGGCGTAAACACAGCCTGCAGTTCAACCCAGCTATTTTTCCCCTAAAACTCATTGAATTTTTGTCACATGACTGTTAATCACAGGTGAGTCACTCATAGCTTTTTAGTTTTGTTCAGAGCTGCAGAATTTTTTGTTTTTTGCAGAATCTAGTTAAAATAAACGGCTGATTTTTGGCGAATTTTTAAAAAATGAGACACGTCGATGAAATACTGAGCTGTCACATGATGAGTTCAGGGACCGTCGGAAAGTTGAGAATCAGATTCTGTTTCTACAGTTTCTGTCTGGGTGTGATTAATGTTGTAATTTTCCTTTTTTTTCCCTTTTAATTCCACCTGCAGCTTCGGGGGGTTTATCTCCAAAAAAGTACAACGCAGTTTATAAAATCACACGTTTTGCAAAGCAGCAAGTGAACGCATCCGTCAGGTAAACACACACACACACAGAGGAACCTGCAATATTTATAAAAGTAACTCCAGAATGCACTTTGCACCGGCGCAAATCCCATATTGATAACCGTGTGATTAAAAAACCGGCTTCGTATCAGGAGGTGAGCTTCGCCGAACATCATCCAGCTTTTAATAAAACCGCCGTCCAAACACCTGAAGGAGCGCTTCTTCCTCCATCCTCCCCTTTTTCTGCCTCTTTTGTGTTTTGTGACGCACTCTCGCCTCGACTCCACCATATAATTATCTCTTCGCCGATTCCAACGGGAGGAACTCGGCCCTCCCTCCCTGCCTGCCTGCCTCCGCTCCGTCTGCCCGCCCCGTCCGCCTCCGTCACTCCGACGCTGAATGCCGTATTGTTTCTGCGCCGCCACAAAGGCTGTGACTGACAGCCGCGGGAAGCGAGGAGTGAGTCGCGAGCCCGCCCCCGCGGCACAGCGACCCTCCCTCCTGCCACCGTCGCTTTCATTCCAACTTGTCAAGACGCTTTTCTTCTTCGTCTTCGTCTTCTTCTTCTTCTCGCGTTGCATCGATTAAGTGATGGTTCAAAGAAGGTGCGTCACTTTGCAAAAAAAAAAAAAAGTCCAGACTGAAGCTCTAATTTGAACTCTGCAAACACTCGGTGTGTTTTATAAACCCAAAGGTGACTCGGGCGCTTTTTATTCTGCAGAAAGAAAAAGGACTTGTAGCTTTTATGGAGGCCCGTCTGAACCGTGACTCCTCAGAGGTGTTTTCCTCTGACCTGATCTTCCTGAGAATAGCTCGTCGGGGCGCCACGTGAGCGGATCGGCGTCATCGTTCGACGTGCGTCAAATTGAGAGCAAAAAAAAAAAAGGTTGTGTAAATTTCAAACGAGGATTTTTTTAGACGAAAATTCTATCCGAAAGAAGCAGAAACGTCTCGGCTTCCAACCGCAAAAAAACGCTCAAATCTGCAACTTCAGCCCTTCGCCTAAAACCCGGCATAATCCCGAGAAGGTCGGCCGCGCTCTCGTGCCGCGCCGTCAGAGGGGATTTGCAGATTCAAACAGCGGTCCTGGTAATTAGGCCGCTGGATTTGCGCCGTCCGGCAGCACGGAAAGCGACACATAATGCGGGCGGCTCTTTAAGTGGATTAATTAAAACCAACACTGCCGGAGGTCAGAGGTCAAGTCCCTCCTTCTCCCGCCGCCGACCTCCCGCTCCGGCGCTGCGGGGACGAAGCCGAGGAGCCGCGATTGGACGACGACGAGGACGAGTGACGGGATTAAAAATAGACGCTCGTTTCCTAACTTCCACCTGGGCTGCTCTGGAAATTTATCTCCGATTTTATTCGGAGGGTAATAGAATAAAATTAAAAGAAAAAAACCCTGCGCTCTCCCCTCCCTTAATTGAATACAGAACACACCTCGTCTTTGCCATGCATGTGTGTGTGTGTGTGTGTGTGTGTGGTAGCTGGATGCAATCAGATGGAATTAATATGCATGCTGTTTCTCATTATGGAATAACTGAACTGCACTTCAGATATGTGATGTGCTCTGCGAGAGGCAGATTTCCAGCATCCGTCCCTGGAACACGAGCTTATAGGGACCGACACCGTGGATGAAATGGCAAGAAAATAAAGAGAATAAAAGAGGAGCAGCGAATGCACAGGAGCTGACACGCCCTGCCGAAGATCACAAACACGTTTGTTTGTTGTTTTTGTTTGTTTCATCCTCCTCCGCGGTGCTGCTGCGTTAATCAGCTAACTGAGCTAACGTCACCATCATCCGTCTGATCGAACCACTTCCGCAAAATCTGTTCCTCGACGACTTTTAACAAACTGTGACGGGTTTCTCGGCCGTTCTCGTGTCGAAATTTCGGCGAAAAAAAATAAAAATTGATCTGGGAGGTTGTTTGTTGTTCAGCCGCGCCGGCTTGTTACTGCCGTGTTTATGATGCGAGTGTGTCTGAGCGTGACGGAGGTGAGTCTCATTAGGGAGAAAACAACGCCGCCGCCGCCGTGGTGCTTCATTAACATAGACGATTGAGAAGTGTGTTTGCGAGGGAATGAGCAAGCAAGTTTCAGCACAAGTGACTCGTGTGACCTCCAGAGAGAGCTGATCTTTATTAGGATGCGTCGCAGACGGACGGCCGCCTCTAATCCTTAATAAAGACGAGAAGCAGGTTTCTTCACGTGAGCTCGAACCCCTCGCCGACCTTTGACCTTTGCACCTGCAGAACAAACATGGCCGCCACCGACGCCGTCTCCGAAATCATCGGCTCGTGATCTAAAATTATCCAAAAGTGACATTTTTTTTTTCTTCTTTCCACCAAGAGATGTGTCCCCGTTAAGGAAATAGACCGAGAGTGTGTCCACAGAGGAAGCCTCCACCGCGGCTATTTATGAGTGTGTGTCAGGTCAGCTGCATGGCCTATATTTCAGTCTGAATGGTCATCACTTGGAAATGACATCATTTAGCCCCCTCCTCCTGCTCCTCTTCCTCCTCCTCCTCCTCCTCTTCTTCTTCCTCCTCTTCTTCGTCCATCAGCAGTTCACTGAAATATGCCTGCTCTACATTACTCCACTCGTTTTCTATTTTGGATTTTGTGGATAATGATGGTTGGGATGGAGGGCAGCGAGACGAGGGTGAGGAGGAGAAGGGGGGGAGGAGGAGGGATAAGAAATGATAAAAGAGGGGGAGAGGCGGCATTAAAAGAAAAATAATTTGCGGGTCTTGAGGGGTTCTGTCTCCTCTCTCCGTTTTCTAAAATAGAATTTGCGATAGTCCCCGCCGCTGCCGCCCGAAATCTGTCGAGGGAATAATGACTTATTTATCAAATGGCTGAAATATTCAGGGACAAGGCCTTTTAAATTCGGGGGGCTTTTAAATTCATGGGCTTTTTCTGCTGAGATGCTTAATGACAGTGAATGTATTCAGAGTGATTTTTTTTTTTTTTGCAGGTCCGAGATGGAGACGTACAAGTCCAATAGCTGTTTGACAAAAAAAAAAAAAAAGGGGGTAAAGAGTGCACAGCTGGAGGAGCTTCACCTTTGACCTCGCCTGAGGGAGGTTTTGCATCAGGAGCGCCTCCATGCCAAGAAATAAGCGGCAGCGTTGCCTGAGCTGGAGCTGAAATCATGTTTCTTTGCAGCTCGGGAGATAAAATTTAATGTTCTTCTAAGAGCGCTGCTGCAGCAGGCAATCAGCCATGAGTACATGTTTCAAGACAAATTCCTGGAGGGGCGTACTTTTTTTTTTTTTTTCTTTCTTTTTTTTCCTGCCAGCAACATTTTAGAGGGACCAAATCAGTATTGGCGGTGGGAGGGAAGGAGGAGGGGGAGGGCTGGGAGGAGATAAATGAGTGTTTGTTCGTACTTCTTTCTCGGCTGAAATGGACGAAGTTTTGGAGATGATGGTGGTGATGAAGCGCAGCAGCACGGGAGGGTTAATGAGATGTACGCGGACACAGCAGCGGCGGCAGCAGCAGCAGCAGCAGCTCGCATGACTCATGACGGAGCAGAGCAGGAGAGCAGCTCAGAAAAAGTAGACAGAGCGCAGCAGATTACAGCCCCCCCAAAAAAACAAAAAACAAAAAAATAAAACCGGCGCAAAAAAAAAAAAAATATCCGTGCGTAATTACGCACCGCAGCGCCACCAACACCGCCGTGGATCTCACACACACACACGGCGGCGACCTCCTGTCTGCGCCGCGTCCCACCCTTATTTTCACAGAGAAAAACACAGAGAGAGGAGATAGAGAGGAGGACACCAGCCAGCGCACTTCTGCCTCTCGCTTTTCCCCCCACTCTGATATTCGCATATCAACAATGGCGAGGCTGTGGAGAAACTAACCGGGCGCTTACCTTAACACGTTCCAGCTTTTCAGAGGGTCCAGGTCTGAAATTATAGAAACCATGGTCGACTGGCTGGGCAGCACCGGGAGAGGGAGGGGGTGCGGCAAGAAAAAGATCGAAAGAAAAAGCGGCGCAAAGGCTGTAAACTCCGTCTGCGAATGACAGCGATTGCTCGGATGCAACCCGTCCTGGTTGTTCAGTGGGTGATGAGCGCTGTCACAGCTCTCTCTCTCTCTCTCTCTCTCTCTCTCTTCCTCTCTCACCCCTCTCTCTCTCTCTCTCTCCGCCCCCTCCAGTACAAAGCCTGCGCGCTCTGCAGACGCGTCTCCGAGCTTCCTCCGGTCCCTCTCCTTCCACAGACAGGCTGCTGCTGCTGCTGCTGCTGCTAGAAATGCACAGATGTACAGTTGAGGAGGGTAAAAAAAAAAAACAAACCGCCACCCTGGAAACTCATTCACCTTTTCTTTATCTTAAAAACAACAAATCTGCACGTTAGCGAAAGAGTTTACGCACCATCTCCAAGGTTGGCAAACTGGGAGAAAACATATCCAGCGTCTTGTTTGGTTTCATTTTTACGCTTAAACCTGCTTAAAGGACGGATTTACTGTCAGTGGAAGCTTCACGTTTCGATGCAATGTCACTGATTTGTGTTGGAGTGTTTTTGAGGCCAATCACAGCGACTAGATTCTACTTGTTGGCACCTGTTGGACTGCAGGAATTCAGGGAACCTGTGAGCTAAATGCATGGTTGCAAGAAAAATTTAAAAAAAGATAATTTGGGTGAAAATTTTAGGTTAAAAACATTTGTTCTGATAAGTTTTGTTGACATAAAAGTCCACTAACTTCACATTGTGTGTAATTTAAACTCAAATTTACGCAGTGATTGAATTAAAACTGAATTTAAGTTGAAGCAAATTAATTAAATTGGCTCCATCAGGTCTCCACCTTGAGTTCAATTTTAAAAGTAATTAAAAATTTGTATTTATGCTGCCAGTGATTACATATTTAGTCATTTAAAATACACTTGGTTATGGAGGAAAAGCTAATTCGGCTGACTCTAAATAGTTTGTTGGTTGAACATAATTTTATTAGAAGTTGCATTCATGCATTTTAAAGTAATTCAGGGCACCGTTTTAGCACCGTTCAATTAAATGCATGGCTTCAAGATATGCATATCTTGATTTAGATGAAACTTCTAAGTTGTGTTGACACAATAATAATGTTGGTAATTGCACCAACTTAATATAGTGAATATTTCAGACTCATATTTTTTTTGAAAGTGATTTAAAACCAAATTCAAATTGTAGGAAAAGTAGTTAAACTGGCTTCATGATGTAATTTTTCTCCACTTTGTGTTCAAAGTTGTATTTATGGCACCAATTATTTCATAATTAGTGACTTGTTTGTGAAGTAAAAGCTAATTGTTGTAACTAAATAAATCTTTTTAGTTGAACATAATTCCATCAACTTAAAACTGTTCGTGATTTAAATTCTCTTTTATGCGGTAATTGATTTAAAACAAAATGCAAGTTGCAGTTAATTACTTAAATCAGCTTCTCCAGCATCACTTCAGGTCCTTAAAACGTGTATTTATGCCACCAATTAGTTTGTAATTAGTCGTTAGAGATACCTGTGATTGTGGAGGAAAAGCTAATTCTGCCAACTCAAAATAGTTAATTGGTTGAACACGATTTCATTTGAAGTAGCTCAAAACAGATTAAAGCACTTTAAAAAGTAATTAAGGAGGCCTGTTAGCACGGCTTAATTAAATGAAAGATAAAAATGTGTTGATTTAGATAAACTTCTTAAAGTTGCAAATGTTGTTTTGATGAGTTTGTAGCTCCGACAACTTAAGATTGTGTGAAAATTAAACTCAAATTTCAGCGTCAGTTTATTTAAAGCAAAACTTAAGTTGCAGTAAATTAATTAAATGAGTTCAGGTCCTCCATTAAAAAAGCCTTCGACTGCAGAAGAGCTAATTCTGCTGACTCAAAACGGTTTGTTGGTTGAACATAGTTTCATCAGAAGTCGTCACAACTCAAAGAGATGAAAGCAAACTGTTGCGTCTTTGCATTTTTTTGAGCCCAAACTTTTGCTTTTAGAGCGCGGCACCAGTGAAATCATCAACCGTCTTCCTCCAGAAAACATTTCCCAAACCCATCGTCATCAAGATTCACGTTCTCGTCCACGTGCGGCGTCAAGGCTTTCACGGCTAATTCATATGTTGATCATGTGCTGCAACCGCCGCTTCGGAGGCATCAACACAACCCTGCAGATCATCTCCCCCTCCTCCTCGTCAGCGCTAACTTCCCGTCTGACACCACCACATCCTGTTGATAACTGCTTTTTTTTTTTCCTCTTTTCTTTCTCTCTTGTTTTTTTTTTTTTTTTCTTCTCCCCTCCCCTCGACATGGCAGCAGATGCGTCATCCCTGGCGAAAGAACGACGAGGCAGCGGCCAAGTCCCACCTATTCTGAGCTGCTATCTGTTTGTGCTCGTTGGGGGGGAAAAAAGCAAAACAGATGAGCCCCGATTGGAAAAAAAAAAACCCAGAAAGAAGACAGTGTCAGAACTGTGTCTGTTTCAGATAATTGTCTGGGACAACAGAGCAGAGTGGGACCGAGAGCCTGTGCCAAAGCCGGTGTAGTTACAGCACCGGCGCTTTGTTATTTCTGCAGGGTTACCGTGTTAGTCAGATAACGGTCAGCTTGACAGGAAACCGCTGCGGTTTAATTTTAGACAGTTTGAACGGAAAAAAAAAAAGAAGCAGCCTTTGCATATGAGACATGATGTTTTGATCGTCGTGCGGTGGAACTGGTTTCTTCTGCAGTCGTCACAAGTTAAAACAGATTTTGACAATTTTTAAAAAAAATCGAGGAGCTAAAAAAATAAACAACTTGCATGAAAATCAAACGGGAGAATTTGAGCCGGGAGCCGAGCGCCGTGTAGGTAAGACGTAACAGTAATGCGATGCTACAGCCCGACGCTCTCAGCATCAGCAGCCATACTGCACCGGCTTTAAATAGACTCAATTGGACATCTGCTTCACAGAGGAGGAGGAGGAGGAGGAGGAGGAGGATGGAGAGAGTTGACAGCAACTCTCTCCTCTTCCTCTGTCTCTATTTCTGTCTGCCGTGCTCGTATAGAAACTAATGCTCGCTCACCAGCCAGATCACACAGAGTTTACTTCTCCTCTGCATAGTTGTAATTCCTGCGCGACGACGGCGGCGGCGGCAGTCGGAGCATCAGCACGAGTCGGCAAAGCGAGCAAACACCTGTCTGCACGGGAGGATGGGTGGCTTCACTTATCTGTTTACGGGAAATGCTGTTTTCATCTTTGCCACCGAAGCAGCTTTGAACAACGTCCTCATTGCTTCTTGTCTCGGTTTTTCTTCAGTTTGCTAATTAGCTCGCCTAATTTGTAAATTAACAACAAAGGTTTGCGACAATTAATCTCACCTGAAATCAAACGTGTTGTAGTTCACGCTCGATGAATTTGAACCGGACCTGTTGGTGATCTCAGGTTGTCGTTTATTCTAACGATACACACAGAACATGTCCTGTTTGGACCACGACCCAAAGATGTTCAGTGTTGATGTCATCAGAGGAACAACAACAGCGAACAAAACTAAAAAATCTTCATAATTAAAACGGTCCAATTTGACACTAACATTTATTTAACTGACGGATCGATAATCAAAATGTCCAGATCAAGATGTTCTTTCCGGGTCATTGAACATTTCGTATCTGCTGATTCCCGACACCTTTATACTAGATAATACACACTTTACGTATTGTAGATCAGCTGCAGCATCTGGTTGTGTTTCTGTTTAACACTGAAGCAGAGGAGG